>NW_002987853.1:704359-705737 GCF_000006295.1 Pediculus humanus corporis | reverse complement strand
AAATTAAATTCGTTGTTACATGTATACGGACTGAGTCACATCGTGTATGAGTATCAATCAGTAATCGACAAACCAAAAAAAAGGAAAATTATTATTATTATTATTTTCTTTTTCCCTTCCCCTGTTGAACAACAACAGAAACCGCCAAATCGATTTGAATTTTTTTTTAAAAATTAATCCTTAAAAACGTGTCATCAACTCGTTTCTTTTCTGGCTTTGTTTACGTTCGAGAACTTTCAAATTATCTGCGGTTTTAAGTTAAAAACAAAAAAAACTCGAGATAAATTTCGTAACTATTAACTAACTAGATATTCGTAAATAACCGATATTAAATCTCTGATGCTATTTTTTTTTTTAAAAGGAAAAGATTTGTAAATTTGTGCGTTTGTGCGTGTGCGAGTGCGTGCGTGTGCGTGTGCGTGTTTCGTCGACATCATCTTTTCGACATTTGTCACGTTTTCGTCATTGATGCGCATCACAACACCACATATCTATCCATTTCTTTTTTCATAAACCGTCATGGACCATTACTATTCGGTTGTCAACAATAATAATAATAATAATTTTTTTATAAATCCATTCTTGCCTTTAATATTTTTCTTATTTAAATCCAAACAAACGAACAAACAAACGATTTGAACCCCACGAAAAAAAAATTAATTTAAAAAACAGGTGCCCTAACACTAAAACAAACTAACCAACTCATTAACCGAGTGTAAATGAAAGAGATTAATAATAATAATAAATCCGTGGAAAATTTTTGTTTTTTTTATTTTCTAAATTTCCATAGCCCTTGATACCATTCAAGTACGAGTATAAAATGATTCTGTTCAATCGCCACCACACCTATAATTATTATAAAATTTACACGACTAAAAAATGCATCAATGGATTTATATATTTAATTGTAATTCGATGTGGAAAAATTTTCATTTGAGGGTCAGGGTTGCGTGCATTTTCCTTCTCTCTCTCTCTCTCTCTCTCTCTCTAAGTCTTTCCGGATCGAACTTTAAACTTTTATTTTTTTTTAATTGTCGCAATCGTGTGACACACAAACAAACAAACAAACGATCGATCGATCGATCGTTCGACATAAATAGAAAAATTTGAAAAAATCTCTGCTTCGGACATTTTCATTTCCCGGACGACAAATCTCAACCGTGGAACCTCAAATCATTAATCTCGATCTTTAAACCTGGGATTAAGGTTTTCAAACGTCACCCCGTCATCATCATCATCATCATCATCATCATCGTCATTTTGACGAATAGAAAGAAAGAACATCCAATAGATAAATCGAATACAACAGAATAGAATCGAATAGAATTCCATTTGTTTTTTATTCATGCTTTGGTGGTGGTGGTGGTGGTGGTGGGGG
>NW_002987853.1:701894-704339 GCF_000006295.1 Pediculus humanus corporis | reverse complement strand
AAACGCAAGATTCGAGTTTTCTTTTTTTTTTTTTTTTTACATTTGTTTACCTACCTACCACCTACTTAAAATTACTTCAATTCAATTCATTTTTTTTTCTGTTTTTTTTTTTTTTTTTTTTTTTTTTCGTTTTACCCTTTAAAAACTTAACCAAATTAACACCCGTGATAATTTAAATCGAGGGAAACAAAAAAATAAAAAACATTTTTTTTTGGGGGGGGGGGAGGGAAACTTCAAAAACGTTTCAAAAATTAATTGAAAAATTTTCTTCTTTTAAACCTGCGTAAAAAAAAAAAAATTACATAAAAATTAACGAATAATATAAATTCCAGGTACAAATAAAAATTTTTTATTCGGATAAACATCGAAGGAACAGCCTCGGAGGGAAAACTTTAAATTTGGTCCATTGATCGTTAAAAATAATATTATAATCAACAAACAAACAAACAAACCAACAAAATAATCAATAAACAAAACTCATTTTATTCTAATTTTCGATTTCGAATCGTTATATTCAATTTAAAATTTTCCCGAGTAATTTTCCAATTTAATAAAAAAAAAAAATCGGGTATCGGGTATCGGGTTGTAATTAATACTCGTGTCTCTCATTCGTTAGTTATGTAACGTTTTTTAAGTTCAAGGTACAGGTACGAACTGGATGTACGTACGTACGTACGAGTGGTGGAAAATTAATTTGAATCACGATTCGCCTCGTAAGTAATAAAAAAAGAAACCTCTCGACGCACGCACGTAATAAATAATAATAATAATAATAATAATAGAGACAATGTGAAAAAAAAATAAGGAAGAAAATAAATAATAATAATAATAATAACTTAAACGAAATTTTTTTAATCTTCTGAAGAAAATCTTATACTCAAAAAGTTACCTTTACGTAACTAATTAGAGATAGTGAAAGGGGCTAAAATATTATTACTTTTTTAAACATAAATTACAATATATATATATATATATATATATATATACTCCTCAACTTTATGTTTCCATCTCTCTTCCTCCCCCTCCCCTCTCTCTCTCTCTCTTTCTCTCCCCCTCTCTCTAAAAATTATAAAATCGTGACTTTGACCGGGGAAATTTTTTAAAAATTAAAAAAAAACCATTTTTGACGGAGGCGTCAACGAAATGAATTTTTCAAAACCCATCATACTTTTCATCTATCGTGACACGACGAAATCGCACACGCGCACACACGCACTCACGCACTATTAAAACATATATGCGCGTGAAATGATGATAATAATATATATATATATATTAGAAAAAATGGTGTTAACCATTGGAAAACGCGATGTTTTTTTTTTTTTAAAGTAATTTAAAAATAAAATAAATTTAAAATAATGGCAACTGCAATAGGTCAAGGGTGATTTAAAATGCCCCCTGATCAATAAAAAAAAAAAAAAAAAAAAAAAAAAAAAAAAAAAAGTTTCTTTTTCTTTTTGCTTTTCCGCCAGGGGATTTTGTATTCTCGACTTTGTTATTTTATTTTGCATTACGTAAAATGTCTTTTTTTTTTAACACGTTTAAAATCATCATCATCATCATCATCATCATCGTAATATGTAAACGGATGGCGGCATTTATTCAAATTTTTTTTTTTTTTTTTTTTTTTTTGCGAAATTTCCAGTCACTTTTATTATTATTATTATTAATACCGCACCGAATCTTCTTCGCATTCGTTCGACTTTCCCTTTCTTTTCTTTTATTTTCTAATGACCCGACGACACGCGTACCAACCGAATTCTCCTGGATGTAAATTACATCAAAAATTTATAAATTTTACATCTTTTTTTTTTTTTTTTAAATTAGGTTTAGTTGTGTGTTTCGAATCGAAACGATTATCCTACCATCATCGTTTTAAACTCGAGGAGGAGAAAAAAAAAACCGAGAACGTATATATTGTGTAACGCCACCCCCACCGCCACCGCCACCCCCACCGCCACCGCCACCGTTACTGCCACGTCTTTTTTTTTTTTTTCGTTTAAAATGTTGAAGACGGTCTAACTTTCTCCCATCGGTCGTTAAAAATGCTTTTTACCTTCTCCAAAAAAAATAATAATAATAATAAATATACGACGCTTCCGTCCGATTTCGACTGGAATAAAAATTTTTAAAATTTAAATGGTTAAAAATATTATTATTAAAAAAAACATTTTCTTATTTCGTGGCAGCAGAAAAAATTTTTTTAAAATCATCATAAACGCATTTAAGATTGTGAGATTTTTTTTTTCCCTTTTCTTTCTTTCTTTCTTTCCTTCCTTCTCACTTTTTTTTTTTTTCTGGAATTTTTAAACGACCTTTACTCGTGCACGCGTTAAACAAACACACACGTGCACACTCGAGGCTTTTTATCGTATACTTATTATTATTATTATTATTTACTCTCACGAATATTCATCGTACACGTGGAAAAAAAAAAAAAAAAAA
>NW_002987853.1:682782-697782 GCF_000006295.1 Pediculus humanus corporis | reverse complement strand
CATATTAAAAAAATAATAATAATAAATAAATAAATAAATAATAAAAATTTTTGCAAATTTACGGAGGAAAAATCCCTTTTTTTAAAAAATGAAAATTTTTTTTTTTTTTTATTGAAATTAAATTAAAACCGTGAAAAAAAAGTAATAATAATAATAATAATAATAATAATAATAATAATAATAATAATGATAATAAAAACCGAATAATGAAATTATAGTAATGTAAATTACATAATTTTTATTTTTTTTTATATAATACGTATAATCTACTCCGTAGTGCTCGTTTGCTATGTATATATATAAAAAAAATAAATAAATAAATTGTTTGACATACCTCCCTTAAAAAAAAAAAAAAAAAAAAAATTTATTGGGTTTACCAGTAAATTAACTTTTCCCCTCTCCCTACCCCCTTACCCCCCTCTCTCTCCCTTCCTCCCTTTTCCTTTTGGATCCCCTCGCTTTATTATACAAGACGAAACATGACCGGTTTATTTTAACTTTTTTTTTTTTTTTTTATTTTATTTTTAAATTTATTGAAATAATAGAATCGAAGTAAGAATTAGAGCTGAAAAAAAAAAAAAAAAAAAAAAAATTTTAAATGATACGGGGGGAGGGGGCGAGGGACGGGGGGAAACAAAAAAAAAACGATTTTCTTACGATAATTATAATAAAACAAATGTTAATACGAACCGATCGAAATGTTTTTTTTTTTTTTTTATTTTTCCATAGGAAATTCACTTTTTTAAACCCCCCCCTCCGCCATTTTTAAAACGAGTGCATTTAAAAAAAAATTTGACCGAGGAATTATTTTAATACCGACTCGATCACAAATCGATGATAATAATAATAATAATAATAATTTCTAAACTCATATACACTCTCTCAAGCAAATTTAAACAGGTTAAAAATAAATTATTCGAAAGTATATATATATATATATCCTTTCTTTTTACTCTCGATTTTTTTTTTTTTTTATCGATATCACTACTTGCCTCAAATGACAAATTCAACGACAACAGGTAAAATAATAATAATAATAATAATAATAATAGTAATTTTTTTTTCTTATGCTCCTAAGCCTTGAGTAAATTTTCTTAACAGAAAACTTTTTTTAATCGATACGAAAAAGATGAAAAAACAAAAAAAAAAAAAAAAATTTAAACTCATTAAGGGAAAATTTTTTTAGTGAACTTTCCTCTACATTTTCTTTTTATTATTATTATTATTCTCAATGAATCAATCAACACGGGGGGGAGGGGAGGGGAAACTCGAAAACAAAACAAAATAATTCAAGACGAGAAAACAAATACAATTACATAACATTTAGCGTTTAAGGGGTCAGGTCGAAACGAATTAAATAATAGAAATTTCTATTTTCGAATAAATAAATAAATAAATAAGTCACAGAATCTCGGACGGACGGTCTTCTAATACGAAAAAACTTCTTTTTCTTTATTAATTTTGTATCGATATTTAAAATTAAAAAAAAAAAAAAAAAGAAAAGAGAAAAAAAGAAAAACACAATATGCGAGATTTTTGACCCAAAAAATCTTCGATGGTGTAACAAGGACGAATTAATTTTTAAAGGCATTGTACGTTCGAATTTTATTAGTTTAAATGCGAAAATGATGTCAGGGTTTCATAAGATCGAAACAAAATCTGAAGTTCCAAATTTAAAAAAAAAAATAAAAACAATTTTTAAACACTCTCCGTGAAATATTATTTCCCATTTACTTCCACGAAACTCTCGCCCCACCCCTTTCCCCCCTACCCTCCCCTCCCCACGATTCGTTTGCTTTCCAAGCATGTAAAAAAAATTAAAGCAGGCACAATTCATCCCCTTTTCGAATCTATAAAAATTACAATAATAATAATAATAATAATAGACGTGAAAATTAAGATACGCAGAAACTGAATATCAATCAATCGAAAGATACTTTCTCATTTTTTTAGAGAAACTAAAACGTTGCCTGATGATAATGATAATAAAATGAAATCAAAATTACGACCTGAACCTATGGGTAGGACATTAGGGTTTTTGGAGCGTTTGCAAAGTAGTGGAAAGTTGACAATTCGCCTTGAGGCTACGTAGGCGGTTAAAAAAAAAAAAAAAAAAAAAAAAAAAAGGAGAAAACTTATGGTGTGATCCTGGTTTACCTCCTCTTTCACGAAACTCACATTGAGGTTGAATTCATTTTACAAAATTAAATAATAAATATTATTGACATTTCACTTATTTTTTTTTTAACCGTTCAGAAACGAAATTTTTTTTTTTTTTTAAGAAAACGAAATTATTACTAATAAAAATGTGATATGAGTCTCGTTGCTTGAAAACCCAATGCAAATAATTATTTTATTTCCTGTGCGTCAGGAAAACGATTCGAATTTTAAGACACAACAATCGATTAATTACATTGAATTTTTTTTTTTTTTTTCTCCATGCAATCAACTACTGTTAACAATTAACTAAATTTTTTTTTTTTTTTGCCTCCCCCCCTTACTTGTAAATACTATTTTTAAAATAAATAAATAAATAAATAAATAAAAAAATCAATTTCAAAAAAACAAAAATAAAAACGAGGACCCCCTCCATACGATCCTCGCTCAAGCAAGGGATTATGAATACTATCAATTACATACATTTGACCTACTGTTCCGCAATTTAGCTCATGGTCGCACTGCTCCAATGGCAAATAAAGATAGTAGTTTCTTATTACACAGACTAAAAGTCTCCAAGGGATGACACCATGCAACCAAAAACAAACAAAAAAAAAAAAAAAACTGGAAAATCCTACACGACTTATAAATTTTCTTCGAAATAATTCAACAGTAACCACCCAAAGAAAAAAACAAAAATTACCTTTTCACATTTGCCAATTAACAATACCAAAATATTCTAGTTTTTTTTTTTTTTTTTTTTTTTTACACACCTTTTCATTGATTGGTCAAAATATTAATATTATTATTATTATTTTAAGAAAAAATCAATTTTAAAATTATTATCGAGAACAAAAAAACCACGACAAATTTTTAGTTTTGAACCTAAAGTGCAACAATTTTCAACACACATTTTAAAAGTTCCCTTAATTAAAAGATTTTAATGTTATTAATAATAATAATATTAATAATAAAAATTATAATAAACTAATAATTAATAAAGTTAAATAATGTAAAAGAAACGGGAATTTTTTTTTTAAAATGTATCGAATTATAACTTACCGAAACATAAGGTAAACACATTGAATTGATATCTTCACTCTGCGAAAGAAAAATTTGAATATAATTATTCCTGCAAATAAATAAATAAATAAAATAATAATTAGGATATTAAAATATTGTTTTGTACAAGTAATTTATATTTTGTAATCGGTTAAAACTATAATTCAAAAGCAGCATTCCTATAATAGATTTTGAATAAGTTGCGAATGTACGAATATACTTAAAAAAAAAAATTATAACAGGAAAGGAATAAAATGTGACTAAACAATTTAAATATGAAATTTTGAAAAATTTATTTAAAATCGATTAAACAATTATTTCGACTCCAGTAAAAAAATACATTTTTAAAATTTTTAATTAAATAAAATTATGCAATTGAATTTTTAAGTAATAAAAAAAAATTTTTTTAATTTTAAAATTGACTATGAAAAGTGAAATTAAATTATTATTATTATTATTATTATTATTATTGAAAGCATAAAATTTTTTATTGATTAATTAATTTTTGTAAAGTAAAAAATTTAATTTATGTAATTTTTTTTTTTTATATCAGAAATTTAATATAACCTAACCTCTACAAAAAAAATTACAAGAATTATTTTATTTTTTTTAAATGAAAATAATTGATTTAGGATATGTGTGTTCAATCACATTTGTTAAAATAAAATAAATTATTAAATTTTTTAAAATTTTTCATTGAAATAATTTTATTTTGAAAAAACATTATAATAAAATTTACACTTGATAAATTTTTTTTTTTGATTTGACACAAAGTGTAAAATTTTAAACAATTGGTTCGACTATAACTTACTTCCTATTGTGAACCATCAGTAATTATGAATTTAAGAGGTTATTAAATTACTTAAGGGACGTCCTTCATGTAAATGTGGCAACTTCATTATGAACAATCTGTTGCCTGCCTACATTTGAAACTAATAAACACTTATAATGGCCTTCAATAAAAAATTTGAAAAAGATTTTGGAAAAATGTCATATTTTTTTTTTTTTTTACACATAATTTACGTTGAGCTTTTTTTTCTCACGGTAGAAATACTTATTAAAGTCAAGGACAATAATTTTAAGAATGATTTAGAATTATTTTTAGTCTTAACTTAAAAGGTTGATATGAATATGAAAGTTTACCTTTTGTCTTTAAACAGCTGGTGATTAATTACACATAACAGTTTATCAGTTCACTTAGTTTAATTTCACTTTACGCGAGAAAAAATTTCGTTGAATATTCCATTTAAACTTAAAAAATTAATTAATATTTTATTAGTTTCTGACAAATGCCAACTGACGCCATGTTTAAATTCTGTATTATTTGCACGATAAAACATTCCAAAGTCACGTCTACTTCCGCGCGCTTTCCTAATGACATTCATGCGGTATTAAACGTTGTCATTCAAGGGTATGATGAATATAATAAAAATTTATTATTAAAATAAATAAAAAAAAAGTTAGAGCCTGAGTATTTTCTCTAAAGAAAACTTTTCCATAACTAATAATATTGAAAATATTGTCATTTAATATAAACAAATTTAAAATAGAATATAAATAGAAAAGTAAAAATATTTTTTAATATACAAAACAATGATACATTTCATTTTTATGATTGAAATGCAATACATATATGTATTAAAATATTCTTTTATTTTTAAGCAGTCATAATTATAAATATTAAAGCTAGTTTTTAATTGACAAAAGTATGTGTACAATTGTTGCGTAGGAGTTCAATTACAAAAAATCATTACTACTACGAGTTCCATGTTTTGTGAAGATTTTTTAAAAATTCATGAGCACGTTTACTAATATTTAATGCAGGATCTAATTGCAGCAATGACTCTTCATTCATTAAACTTAATCCACATAATCCTGCAAAGTAAAAATCTTTTAATAACTCATTATTATTATCTATTATAAAAATAAAAAAATGATAAATATTAAACCTAAATAAGTATGCAACGGGTCCGTGTAAATATTTGGTCCTTTAGCAAAACCCCCAAGTATATCATCTTGAGTTGACAAAATATATTCTCTATTACTTTTCATATCAATTTTATCTAATGCATTTAATAAATGAAGCGCACCACCCAACCAAAATGAATAACATGTGTCTACAAGTTTATTAGGTCTTCCTTGAAATCCTGAAACTTGTCTATTAACACACCACCTAATCAATTGTGCTATCTAAAAAAAAAAAAAAAAAAATCAAAATAATAAGTGACTAATGGTTTTAAAATAATTTGGAATTTTTTAAAATTATTTTTACTTGTTTTTCGCTAAAAATTTCATTTAAAAGACCACATAGATGTGAAGCAGCTACTGCGCAAAAAGTACTTCCTCCATGACTTTCCAATTCTGGACCCTGTCCTATTCCGCCATCATAATTTATACTTGATGTTATAAACTTTCTTAATTTAATTAAATCTAGAGCTTTAAAATCATTTAAAAAATATGATATGCATGCTGCACAGTAAACAAATCTCATATCTGATTCTTCATGATTTGCAGCGCAAAAACTGAAAAATATTATTTTGTAAATTGTTAAAATTAAAATCATTTTTAAAAACGAAATAAACGATAATTACTCAACGAATACAACCTTCCATTTTCCAATTGCAAAGCTTTTAAACCTCCAAGAACGGCTTCTTTATTAACTTTAGATAAGTCATCTCCTAAAATAATGAGAATTGCCAAGCCTGTATATGTCATAACAATATGTCCCTTTTCATAGCCATGGTCAACTCCTTTAATTATATGTGTATATGATCCCTAAAACAATTAAGATAATAAAACAATTTTAAATCGTTTGAAAAGAAAAAAAAATTAAATTGAAAAAAAAAAAAGTATACCTGAAATCCACATCTATCTATAGAATAAGAACCCTTTGGTAAAATTTGTAATCCATATACCCACTCAATGATATGTAATTTATCTTCATTAGAAATTGTATCTAAAGCATTTAATAAATCTAAACCTGAAATAGCTAGGAAAGCTAAGTAAAGTCTAGAAAAAAAAAAAAAAAAAAAAAAACAAAAAAAAAACAAAAACTACAACAAATTTCTCTAATTCATAAAGACTTGAAACATCTCAAATTTATATTTGACCATTTTTTTTTTTTAAATTTACAAAAAAATTAAAAAAATTTACCTGGAACAATCTTGATAAGATGTATATGCTGGACTAAAATGTAAAAATCTTTGAAAATATTTTACATGCTGTTTATGAGCTAAATCAAAAGTTGTCAATTTTTCATCTTTGTCTTCTATATTTTCCATTTTAATTTACAAACTATTGAATAATTAATATATCATACTGCACAAATTTGTAATAATGTGTAATAATAACTTTTATTCGGGCAAAAAAATATAAAAAAAATTATTAATTCGTTAATAAAAAAACATTAAATAATAATAATTGAAAAATCTTGATGATTAAAATTTTACTTTTTATTACGATTCGTAATCCTTCGTATCCGGCTTTCAGTTGTTTTTCTTTCAATTGTTGGCCATCTTATTAAATGTCGTCTGCTATTTTACGGATCAGATTACTGTTTCTACTGAAATATTAATAAAAAAATACACTCTTATTTTGGTTATTTTCCCCTCTCCGTCCAAGACTTTTTTAAACTTTTTTTTAAAGTTTATTTCAAGTAACTCATTTTGTAAAACAATTTTTATTACATATGACTTTCCATGTCAACAATTATTTAATAAACAATTTTTAGTATTCAAATCTGAAAAATTTATTTCTACTCTTCATCTTTATTATTTACAATTTTTAAAAAAATGATTTTAAAAGAAGCACAAAATAAATTTTTAAATTTAATGAGAGAAATAAATTCGGAAAAGGATAAAACTGAATTTTTAAAATGGATTTCATATAATTGGGATTTAGGTATGAGTTACTAACCTTACCTCCTTGTTTTCTTGTAGTTTTCTACATCTGACATTTTTATTTTTTATTGTTTTACATAAGAAAATTTAAATGATGCTGAGGAAAAAGATTCCGGAAAAGAAATATTAAATGCAATCGCTGAAGAATTACGTCCTATGGTTCCTTTTAATGCTATTTTACCTTCTGAAAATATATGCATGCCTTCATACGGACCAGTTGGTATTAATATTTCAATTTTGAAATTTTTTTTTTTTAAATCTTAAATCTAAAAATTAATCATTATTACACATTTTATTCAAATCAAAAACAGAATTCAGACTGCAAATCTATTAATACAATACATGTGGATGAATTTTTATATGATGATGATTACATAAATAAATTAATCGATGATGGAGAATTGTCTAGACATTATTGCGGAAAATGCTTTAGTAAAGATATTAAATTATTAAGTATGTCACTACAAACTTACACTTTTTAATATTAATATTATTTGATAGATACAGTGATTACATACAATGCTTAACATAAATAAAAAATATTTATTAAATTTCAGCTTTCATTTCACATTCCATGTCGATTAGTAGAATTCATTATGTGTTTAAATATCTATTAAAGCCATTGGAAACTGAAACGATATTAGATGTGGGGTCAAGATTAGGTCCTGTTTTATATGGGGCCTACATTTACACATCAAGTCCAAATATAATTGGAGTTGAAATTAATTCAGAACTTTGTAATTTCCAATCGATAATTGTAAAAAAATTTAATTTCGATGATAGAATTAAAATTGTGTGTAACAACATATTCAATTGTATGGATATAGTAAGTATTTAATTAAATAAAATACTAATTTGTTCTTTTCTTAGCTTTTGTTTATTAAATTTTAATTACAATTAAATAAATTTCAGTTATCTTCTGCGGATGTAATTATTTTAAATAACGTTTTTGAATTTTTCGGTGACGGTGACACATCAATTTCTTCATGGCAGTTGTTGGCGAAGACGATTAAAATCGGTTGTATCATCGTAACGGTTCCTCATTTGGAAGAAACATTTAAACATTTTAAAGTACGAAAATTTTCATTTTCAAACAAGTTTCATTTATAAATTTCAAATTATAAAAATTAAATTTATTTTTTTTTTTTTTTTTTTTTAGGTAAATTTTGATTGGAAAGATTGGGTCGACGAATTAGAACCGTACGAAAAAAATTTTTATGGAGACGATGATGAAGAATATGAAAATCATGCAAAAAATGTTAAGCATTATATGGTTAAAAAAAAATTTGATAATTTTTAAAAAATGAAAACAATTTGATGAGAAATAATTAAAACTCTAATTAAACTAAATAATTAATTAGTTAATAAGAATTTAAATTTGTTTAGATTTTCCCTATTGATAATAAATCGCCAAAGGGAATAATATTTAAAAAAAAACAAACAATTTTACAACATGCCATAATCATTTATCATGCACAAAATAATAATAATAATAATAAAACTGAGGGGGAGAAAAATCGAAAAAAAAATAAGGAACCGAGAAAGGAAAATCTACAAGGGAAATATATTAATTAATAAATTTATCATCATCATCATCATCATCTATTTGATTTTTCTAAAATCTAATTAATTATTAAGCCTTTTAAAAATTTTTTTTTTTTTTTTTTCTAATAGAACTCAATTTTTTATTTTAAAACGATTAAACTTCTGCTATTTCTTTATTTCTAAAAATTATTTATCTATTTTAAAAAAATTTTTCTATAATAAATAAATAAATAAATAAATAAAAATCGAGTAATTAAAGAGCATATTTAACAAAATTTGCCCCTCTTTTTACTCGATTTAAAAATCTTTAAACTTTTTTAATAACATAATAAACTGTTAAAATGATTATTATTATTATTATTATTTTATATTGTTTGTTTGTTTTTATTTCGATATATGACAATTTAAAAAAAAATTAAAAAATTAAATTAAATTTAAATTAAAATTGACAAACGCTCTCTGTTTTTTTCTTTTTCTTTTCTGTTCTATCGTTTAAATAATAATAATAATAATAATAATAAAAGCAAATAATTTTTTTGTCATTTAATTATCATTTTATTATTATATTTTTTAAAATTTTTTTAATTATCCTTTTTAAAAAACAATTATTTCATTATTATTATCATATCATCATACAAATAGAAAAAAATCTTTTTTTTTTTTCATTTTCACAATCGAATTAAAATGAATTTAAATATTAAATTTATATTTACCACCGTCGTATATCAACAAATTTAATTAGTTTAATTTAATTAATTAATTTTTTTGGAAGAACTTTTGGAAAATTATAACAATTTCCATGTGAACTAATAAATATAGAAAAATAGAAAAAGAAAAGAAAAGAAAAGTCAACGTCGCAAAAAAACTATAACGTCATTTTTTTCCCCAAATAAAATTCATTTGACTTTTTTTTTTTTTTTTTTGCAATAATCAATCAATAAATCAATAATTTGATGAATTTGTAATAAAATAAAATAAAGAATTTAAATCGTTATTATACTAAAAAAGATTGTTGTTGTCAATTGAGCCTCGTCAAAAAAAAAATTTTCTTTTTTTTTCATTCTCTAATATTTTTTTTTTTAATTACATCATTCTAATAATAATAATAATAATAATAATAATAATAATAATAATAATAATAATAATAATAATAATAATAATAATAATAATAATAGGGATCACATATAAACTGAATCTTTGGCTTAATTAAATAATAATAATAATACTAATACAATAACAATATCAAAATTAATTAATTAAATACATTTCTTTTCTTTTGCTATTTTTTTTTTTTAAAATTTCTAACCATTAAAAAAATTTTTTTCTAAAAACAAACATTTTTAATTTAATTTGAAACACGGGAATCTACAGACGATGACAAAATAATAATAATAATAATAATAATAATAATAATAATAATAATAATAATAATAATAATAATAATAATTAAAAAACTCCGTTTATTAAAGAACACATTTAAAAAAATTCATTTGATTGTCCTCCATATATTATATTAGGACACTATGCCTTTTTTTTTGTTTTTGTTTTTTTTAATAATAATAATAGTAGTTTAACATTATCATCAATTATCATTATCATTATCATTATCATTATCATTATTATTATTAATATTTATAATTTTTAACCTACCGAAAAAAAAAAAATAAAAGTGAAAACAAAATAACCATGCGGTCGGTAATTCTTCAAGCGATTATTAATTTATTAACTCCTTTTTTTTTCTAACTAAATACAATTTTTAATTTCTAACAAATAAATTTTATTATTATTATTATTATTATTAATTATTGATTTAAATTATCATTATCATTATTAATTATTTATCCGATTTTTAAAAAATCTAAACGTGGGGGGAAAAAAATTTGAAACAATTTTTAAAAAAAAACTAACATGATTTCATTACTTTTAATATTATTATCATTATTAATATTATTATTAACGTTAAATCAATAACAAATCGATATTGTTTAATAATAATAATAATAAATTCGCTTGAAGATTACTTTAACATGCAAGTAAAGATTTTTTTTTTTTTAAAACTTTACAAAATAAAACCAATAAAATAATTTGAAACTAAATTTTTAATTTTTTTTTTTTTTTTAATCTAAAACTTTTAAAACTTTTTTATTTATTTATTTATTTATTTACTTATTTATGTATTTATTCATTTCTAATTATTATTAAAACGTAAAGTAAAAAGTTGTAAGTAATGCAATAATACACATCATCATCATCATCATCATCAACTTTTATTAATAATTAATAATTATTAAATAATTATATAATGCTAATAATAATATATTTAATTAAAATGAATTTTATTATAATAACACATTTATTTATTTATTATTATTATTATTATTATTATTATTATTATTATTATATAAATAATACATTTATTTTTTTTTTTTTTTGGGTTATTAAATTTTATTTATGTTTAATAACACGAATAATTTTTTTTATTTTTCTTTCTATTATTTTGGCATCGAAAAATTATTCAAGCATTTTTTTTCATTCTCCCTATCATTATTATCATTATCATTATCATTATTATTATTATTATTATCGATATCATTCCGTATACTTTTCAAACGGATAATTTTTGACACTTTTTTTTTTTTATTAAGAAAACAAACAAAAACAAAAAAAATAAACAAATTTTTTTTCTTTCGGTTCAATGACCTTTAATAATAATAAATTTGGCACGATAATAAATATTTTTGGCAAAATAAAAATATTTGCGACACAAATTTACATTAAATTAATAATAATAATAATAATATTTTTACATTTGATACCGATTCCTCCCCCCGAAAAAAATTAAAATTAAAAAGGTACAATAATAATTTGATGGGGGGGGGAGGGGTAAAAAAAAAAAATTCGATATGTTAAACATACAAAAATGAGGGGATATGAAATCAACGATATGGTTAATGTATTTAAAAAATTTTCTTTACTGATATGACTAATTCTAAGAGATTATTAATTGAGATCACAACTAGGAACAATTTAAATTTAAATTTAAATTTAAATTTATTTATTAACCTTTTCAAAAAAAAAAAAAAAACTTATCGATAACGACACACGTACTTATTTATTTATTATTTATTTATGTATCAGGTACCCATCACGTCTATGTAAAGGTACGACGCATATGCAATCGATTAATTATAATACATATTACAAAATTACACGTATGTATGTGTATATATATATAAATTTTACCATTAAAAGGGGAGGGGTGTGAAATGGGGTGGGAAAAGGGGAGGAGGGGGATGAAGAGGGGAGGAGGAGAAGGGGGCGGGGAAAATTTGGCCCGTTAGATATGGGGTAAATAGGTATAAATACGAAATTTTAAAAAATTACATTTTTTTTTGCTATGATTCAAAAGAGTCGCTATGAGCAATTTAGGAAGACGAAAAAACATTTTGGTGAATCGTTATACAAATAATAATAATAATAATAATAATAATAATAATAATAATAATACCGAAATTCGAATATTTGTCCCTAAGGAATCGGGTAGAAACCTCGGATAAATACTTAAAACCCTGACAAATAGCCTTGTCGTGTTTAATGGTGGATAATAATAATAATAATAGTAATAATAATAATAATAATAAATTTTTAAATGGTAATTTTTTTTATCATCATTTTAAATTATTCAATTATTATTATTAATTTTTTTTTTTTACTTCTTTTCTACCCTAAATTTTTAATAAATAATGTCAAAAATTAAAACAATAAAATTAATTAATAAAATTTTCTAAAATAATTAATCAATCAATCACCGACTCCTCTCAATACCCTTGTGTTTTATAAATAATAAATCGATAAATTTTCAAATAAATAAATAAATAATTATGAAAAATAATTATCATTATCTTAACAAATTAATCGAATAAATAAATCATCGTCGTTAATAATTTTTTTTCCAAATTATTTTTTTCAAACAGTAACAAATTTAAAAAAAAAAAAAAAAAAAAAAAACAATATACCCCCCCGTGTATGCACGTATTATTATTATTATTATTATTATTTATTCCACGTCACAAATAAAATTATAATTATTATCAATATTTATTATTATTATTAGTTTTTTTTTTTTTTTAACGCAACGTTTCCTTTTTTAATTATCATTATTTTTTTGATTCTCATCAATATTAAATATTAATAAATAATAATAATAATTATAATAATAAATAATCCGTACCGACTTACAACGTTGCATTCAAATAAAATTCAAATGGTAATAATAATAATAATAATTTTTTTTTACAATTTCAATTGTAACATTCCCTTACTTAAAAAATTATCGGGGATAAAATTTTATTATTATTATTATTATTCGAGTATTTATTTCATTTATTTATTTATTTATTTTGTTTAAAAATTTACGTTTTGTTGACATTTTTTATTAAAAACAAAATTCGGTTACAAAGATATGAAGAAAAGAGTGAGAAAGAGAGAGAGAGAGAGAGAGAGAGAGAGAAAACAATACGAATGATATGATGTAATTAATAATAATCATAATAATAATAATAATAATAATAATAATAATTGATATTGTTTTTTTTTAGCATCTACGACAAACTATTTAAAATACCGTCATCGAGTTAATAATTAAATAATTTTTTTTTTTTTTTTTTTTTTAATTCACGTTAAATCAAACATCATTAATTATTAATAATAAATAAATCGATCGTTACGATCAATAAATTGATAGTAAATAATCAATAAATATCGAGAGATGTATTAATCCATTCATCCCTCCCTCCCTCATCCTCTTCCTTCATTTGTTTTTTTCTTAATTTTTTTAATTTTTAATACCAATTATATAAAAATAACTTTTGATAATAATAATAATAATAATAATAATAATAACGTAATAATCATATTCTACACATATATAATATTTATATATATATATATATATATATACACATAATAAATGCATTTTTGCCTTTTTTTATTATTATTATTATTTAATTTACTCCTCTTTCTTCTTTTCATTTATTGTTAAATTTTATTATTTACCCCCTTCGTACGTTTAATAAATAAAATTACATAAGTAAATAACAAAGCTCTTTTGCTCATTAAATACACGTACAAATAAATAAATAAATAAATAAATAAATATATAAATAAATAATTTAATTAATTAATTAATTAAAATCACGTTTTAATATTTTTTTTTTTTTTGTTTTTCTTTTAATTTGATCCCACGACTTAATTGATTTTTATTTTGTTTTATGTTTTTGTTTTTGTTCATGGCCAAAACAAAGTAATATAAATAAAATAAATAATTATTAATAATTACAAACAATTAATAATAATAATAATAATATTTTTTTAAAACAACAAACACACCTAAAAAAATAGAAAAATTAATACACACACTACAGTTTACTTTCGATTTTTGTCTCCTTTTGTTTTTGTACAACGAATTTAATAATGAATTATTTAATTAATTAATACATATATGTATAAATTATTGATTAATAAATTGGATTATTAAATTATGTAAATAAATAAGTACATAAATAAAATTATTATTATGATTATGATTATGAGTATTATTTATAACTTCGAAAAATGGAAGTTCATTTTTTTTCAAATGATTTGTATTCTAAAATAATTTTAACAAATATTGTCGAAAAAATTATTATTAATATTATTATTATTATTATTATTATTATTACAAATAACTTTTCTTTTTTAATAATTTCATACTCCCCCGCCCCCCTCCACCTCCTCCCCCCCGATTATTAATTAATTTAATAGTAATATATATATATATATTCACAACCGAAAAAAATTTATATTGCATTTTTAATATGACATAGCCTCAGAGAGCTACGAGTTAAAATACCAAATAAAAAAAATTTTAATAATAATAATAATAAAAATAATAATAATAATAATAATAATAAAAAAGGAAGAAATTAACTTTTGTTACATTTTTTCCAAAATAAAATAAAATTTTAAAGTTTAACTTAATCAACAATAATTTTTAAAAAAAAAATAACGATCGCCATTTTTAAATCATTATTTAAATAAATAAATATTTTATTCATCGCGAAAATACTTTGATAATTCACAACCATTATTATTATTATTATTATCAATATTAATATTTAATAATATTTATGTACAACAAAATAAATAAATAAAAAAAAAAAAAAAAGTAAAACGAAATCAACATTTCAAAATAATCACGTGGTAGTCAATGAAATTATTAAATTAATAAATTAATTAATAAATAAAATATCACGAAAGACTAGATTGAATACAAATCACCTTTACGCATGTGTGTGCG
>NW_002987853.1:671792-682762 GCF_000006295.1 Pediculus humanus corporis | reverse complement strand
CACACAGCTTTTTCAATCATAATTTTTTAATAATAATTATCATTATTATTTTGATTAGTTTAAATCTAATTTTAAAATCATATTGATTGCTTATTATTATTATTATTATTATTAATTATTACATTTACTATTATTATTAATATTATTATAAATAATTAAATAAATAAATGAATAAATAAAAAATTAAAAATTATAAGAAAAAAATGGTAGGTACGGTTGATACCTGAAAACGTGTGAATTTGATCCGAAATATTGCGGCTGTAGTGTGCTTCCTGGCCATTGGGGGGTCGTGGGACCTCGATATTAATGTATCGGCGTTTTAACAATATGATTGGGAGCAATGAAATGATAACCCGGCATCGGCATACCAGCTGTTTCCATTGATATCCTGAAATCATTTAAACATACATATATATATATATATATATTTATTATAATCGTGACGTAACCGTGACAATTATTAATAATAATAATAATAATTTTTTTTTTCCCAAATTAATTTGTTTACAATATCGATTATAATATATATAATTTTTTTTTGTAACAAAAACAAAAAAAAAGTGGTTACATTAAGTAGGAAAAAAAAAAAAAAAAAAAATAGAGAGAGAGAGAGAGAGTGAGTGAAAGAGAGAAAAAGAGAAAAACTAACATTTTTTTCTTCAAACCACTTTTTTTTCTTCCCTTTTGTAATGAATATAACTGAATCAGGATCACCAGGATCAGTTACACTGTAAATGATAAGATTGATTGATTCCCTTTGGATGAAAGAATAATAATAATAATATAAAGGAAATATCGGAACGGTTTACCTGGTTTAGGATCCCACGTTGGAATTGATGAGTTTGTTTTGTTTGTTTTTTTTTTTTTTTGTTTTTTTTTTTTTTTGTTTCAACCGTCAAGTCTTACAATTCAATTATTAATTAATTAATTAATTAATTAATTTTTCATTTAACAAAAAGTTATAATTATTATTAATTTAATAAACTTAAAAAATTAATTTTTTTTTTTTTTATGATTTGAATATTTATTTATTTATATATTGTAAAATTAAGAAGAAAACTTCATTTACAAAGTACTCTCACTACTAAATATTACCAAAAAATAATAATAATAATAATAATAATAATAAACATTAGTTTTTGTGTATAAATATAAAAAAATAATAATAATAATAAAACAGAACATTTTGAAATCTAATTTTTTCTTTCTAAATAAAAAAAAAAAAAAAAAAAAAAAAAAGGATTAGACAAAAATTTTCTGCATGTCCGTCCAATTGAAAAAAAAAAAAAATCATAATAATGATAATAATAATAATGATAATATACAAATACGTCATAAATCAAAAAAAATAAAAAATAAAAATAAACCTATTTTTTTCCAAAAATTCACCTAAATTAAATAATATCGAGTCAAAAATTTATTTTTATATAGATTTAAAAAAATACAAAAAACGTCAATTTAAAAAAAAAAAATAAAGAAATCAAACCAATTAATAATTCTTTGGATGTGTTTTAACGACATTCACAATTATTACTTTTAATAATAATAATAATAATAATAAAACGATTCGTTTTCCTTTTCATCGTCTAGTCTCCTTACTTAGATTTACATATATATATATATTATTATTATTTTTTTTATTTTAAACAAATTCATTTTTCTAATTTATCCATTATCCATCCCTCCTTTACTTTAAATTTATAATTATTGTTTATTATTAATAATAATAATGATAATGATAATAATTTAATTTAAAAATAATTAAAACTGAAAAAACTACTACCACCACTACTACTACTATTACTAATTTAATAAATTTTTTTAATAAAGTTTTTGCCCTTTCACGTTCCCATTTCCCTCACCATGCATACTTACATACAAACGTACGTATGTGCCTGTCTACACACGCACTTACGCACCCCCACACAATTCCCCCCCCCAAAATTATCGAAACCCAAATTCATTTTTTAATTTACTACCCTTCGTACTATCAAATTTTTTTTTTTTAAATCATTATTATTATTATTATTATCAATATTATTATTATTATTATTATTATTATTATTATTATTATTATTATTATTATCAATATTATCATCATACACTAGTTATTTTTTTTTTTCTACACGTCAACACATTTACTTCATATTATTTTCATATATATATATATATATTAATATATAATTTTCTTCTGCTTCCTTTAAAATAAGATTAAAATAAGAACAAAAACAAAACGTCAATTATCATCATCATTATCATTATTATTATTATTTTGATTGATTTAGTGCTTGCATACGGATCGTCAATTTTATTTTATTATTATTATTTTTTTTTTAGTCACCATAAGAAACAAGCATTTCAATTTTAAAAAAAAGTCAAAGCTGCAAATAAAAAAAAAAATTGGGAATACTAATTTTCCATTTTCCCCTTTTCCTTTTTCCCTATTTTTTTTTTTTTTTTTTTTTTAGAAATTAATAATAATAATAAAAAAAATAATAATAATAATAATTAAATCTTAATTAATTAAATCTAGAAAAATTTCATTCTTAAACGCATTAAGGATTAAAAAAAAAAAAAAAATGGCATTTACACTAATTACTAATAATAATAATAGCTAAAATGTCTTGTATAACTTTGGTAAGAGAACTAAAAAAAAAAAAAATAATGATAATAATAATAAGTCATAATAAGTCATAATAAGTCATAAAAAAAAAACGGTCAGTTTTGGAACAATAACAATGAACTCTCAAAAAATTCATTAAAGTATAAATAAACAATTATTTTTTTACGAGGGTCCTTTCATTTTTCTTTTGCTTTGTTTTCCTTTGTTTTGTTTTCCCTTTCCTTTAAAAAAAAAAAAAAAAGTGGAAAATTGGAAAAGTGAAAATGCCACTTTTTTTCTTTTTTTTTTTTTTTATTTAATAGGGTGCAAATTTACTGCGTTCCGTTTTGGGTTTTATATCGTCATGATCGCTATTTCTGTTACGTGAATTGTAAGACTTTGTGTGAGAACGGTGTACTCCGGTTGTTTGAACCTGAGATCCACTCCCTAAACCGCCGGCCAAACCTAACAATTCCGTCAAACCTCCCAGTGCCTGAAGGCTTGACAGAGCATTCAAAGCTCCCGGTTTGGCCAACAGTTGTGCGAGTGGTAAAGCCGATGCTAATGGCGAAGCCGATGATGTCGTCGTTGAACTGCTTGCCGTTGTCGAACCGCCGGAATTTGGGGAGTTTTGGGCTTCAAGATTTGCTTTCTGAAGTTCCACACTGAGGATTAAAAATTAAAAAAAAAAAAAAAAAGAAAAAAAAGGATGTGATGTTTAAGTATTTCGATCGTGCGAATGTTTGAGTGAGTGTGCGAGTGTGTATTTGCGTTTTAAATGCCTTTTTTTTTTTTTTTTTTTTTTTTACAAAAAAAACGCAAAAAAATACACGGAAAAATAAGGGGTCCAGTGATTTTTTTCCCTCGGGAAGAAAAAATCGAAAGGACTCGTTTTTGCAAACAAACAAAAAAAAAATGGAATCATCATGTTAATGAAATCATGGTTGTGAATAAATAAAATTCAAGGATGTCATTTTATTCGTCATTTTTTTTAATGTCGACGACAAAAGTTTTTGATGTGCTTGGCTTTAAAAACGTTTTTCTATCACTTCTGCTAAACATATATAATAATAATAATTAATTAATTGCTAAAAAAATAAAATTTTTGCTTTTGTTCACAGCATCATCACGAAATTCTCCACATTACATATTTTAATAAAGCCAAGCAAATCAAAAAAAAATCATCTGTCAACATATTAAAAAAAAAAAAAAAAAAATTTAAACAAATAGGAGGAATTGGTAACATTTCAATAAGGTATTGGTAGCAGGTCACGTGATTATTATAAAACTACATAACCGATACGGAAAAAAAAAAAAAAAAAAAAAAAAAAAATTAAGAAAATTTAATCTTGAGACTTGACACAAATTATTTTATAATTCACTGATTCTTTTTTTCTTCTTATTTTAAAGAGAGAGAGAGAGAGAGAGAGAGAGAGAAAGTAGGTACTAGCCATCTATCATCATTATTTCGCCTAAAAACAGTGCAATCACGATGACCTGCTGGTAAAAACATTTCATGGGAAAACATACAAAAAAAAAAAAAAAAAAAAAAAAGAATAAAAAGGTTTTCAGGAAGGCAGGATGAGGATTAGGAATAATTAATTAGGATGATTTCGGTACACGTGTGTGAGGAGCAAGGATAATTTGTGCTCTCATTAGACCCTGCCTATTGAATTTAATATAATAATAATAATAATAATCAAAAAATGATTAATTAATTAATTAGCAAATAAGCAAACCTATTCTAGCCTTTATCTAATTATCTACATGATAGCCGTTTACTTTATAATGATACCTATTCGCGCTTTTTTTTTTTCTACTCCTGAATGAATAATAATAATAATAATAATGTTATTAATAACTAACCTACCGTCGGGTATATACGAATTCATTTTTTTTTTCACACTTAAATAAGTGCAAGACTTGAAATGCATAAAAAAAAAAAAAAAAAAAAAAAAAAAAGAGGACGCGGTACGAATTAATTTAAATTTTTTTTTTTTTTTTCGCGCGCTTTCGTTTAAACGAAAATATTTTTTGAAAAAAATAATAATAATAATAAAAGAAAAACGTTTAGGACTTATTAGAAAAAATAATTTATTTTTACAAACGAATAAAATCAACCTAATTTTGTAGCGCTGGGAACTTTTTTCAACGTCTTGAGAGTCAACATGGTCCGAGAGCACAACTGAACATGGGATTTTATGAACAAGCTGGAAGAGAGAATCGAGAAACCTGTAATTTTGGAAAATTTATAGTTAGTAATTTGGTATTTGGGATGTTCACTGATAATTGAAATTATTATTATTATTTTTTTTTTTTTTTTTTTTTATCGTCGACAAGAGACGACTTCGGGATTTCGAAAAGAAAAAAGAAAAAAAAAAAAAAAAATCATATCGTTCTCAAAAAAAATGAAAAGGAAAACAGTAAGAAACAGCTTTTTTTTTTTTTTTTTTTTTTTTTTACACGATAATAAAATAATATAAATATGAGCGACCTAAATATTAAGAATGCTGTTTCAAATTATTTAAAAAAATCAAATTTAATCCAAGGATGGATCATCGAATAAAATCAGGAGGAATTTCACAAAGAAAAAAAGAAAAAAAAAAGGATCAGTAAACACCCCGTAAAGTGGTTTTTTTTTTTTTTTTTTTTTTTTTTTAAAGTAAAAATAATAAAAATAAATAATAATAATAATAATAATAATAATAAACCGGATTTTCCGGGAAAAAAATTTAAAAAATTATTTTTTAAAAAACAAGGGATTTTTTGATAAAAAATACAAGGTAGGAGGGGCGGTAGGAGGCGATTCTTATGACGACAATGATGACCCTTCTTCAATTTTTTTTACCCCCCCAATCCTGTAAATCCTTTTAAATTCAAAAAAAAAAAAAAAAAAAAAAGACAGAAAGAAAAGAAAAACAAAAAGACGAAAACAGAAAACATAAAAACAAAAAAAAAAAAAAAAAAAACCATAAAATAAATAAATAAATAAATAAAAGGAAAAACTGATAGAAAAAAAAAATAAAAAAAAACGACGAATCATGCACAAAACACATCATTTCCCAAAATTTGTATGTTTTCACTTTGATACGAAAATAATTTAATTGATAGAAAGCAAAAAAAAAATTTTCATAAAAACGTGTCCAAGTTGTAAACGTGATACGTTACATTACATATTTGTACATAAAAAAAAAAAAAAAAAAAAAAAATTTTCCTTTTTACCAAAATAATCAACAACAACAACAAAATATTACGTAACAGTAATAAAGTCAATAATCGAAGGGAATATTGAAAACATTCAAAAGAGTTTAACTTTTTTACACAACTTACCACCCCCCCCCACCACCATTACAACCCTTACCACAACAACCCTTAACATTTCGAAATTTAAAATTTTCATGCGGGTAAATATTTTTATTTCTTAGTTTTTAAACTAATCAATTTACAATTTTTCTCATCTAGTATATTATTATATTATAGTTATTAATTTTCCAATTTTCATGCAATGAAATTCCCCTAATTCGTTAAAGTAAATAAAATAATAATAATAATAATAATAAGTGTGCAAAAAGAAATAAATTGAAACGAACGAACGAACGAGGGTCATCATGCAGTTTTCAGATTATAAATAAAAAAAAAAAATAAATAAATAAATAAATAATAATAATAATAATGATAAATAATAAAGCCGACCATTAACCAAATAAGCTAGCTCATTTTTCTAACTCGATTTTTTTTTTTTTTTTTAAATTTTATAAAAAAAAAAAAAAAAAAAAAAATATTAATTTATCACCAAGGATTAATTAATTGGTTGTAGCATTTTACTACTACTACTCTACCTCATGTTGATGAGGTATTGAGCCAAAGCCACCGCCTCTGGATTTCCCGCTATCGTAATCGTCCGATCCGTATTGCCTCCCTCCCGCTCCTCAGAATTACTGATTCGTATCATGGCACCCGAAAGCTGTCTGTAAATTTATAAATTGACCTCTTTTTAAAAAAAACCGTAGGAAAAACGTTTTCAACCTACCTCATGTTAATAAGATACTGGGCCAAAGCGACAGCATCTTGGTTGCCAGTTATAGTGATCGTACGATCAGCTGTCGCTTCGCGATCATCCGATTTCGATATGCGAATCACGGCTCCTGAAATTTGTCTGCAAATAAATTATTTAAATAGCCGTTACGGTTGTTGCCACAATTTCTTCTTCTTCTTTTTTTTTTTTTTTTAAATAGAAAAATTAAATTAAAATAAATAAACGAGTAAATAATATACGTATGAAATTAAATGAAATAAATAAAAATAAATAAATAATCAAACGAAAACCTTAAAGAAGAAAACAAAAAAAATTAAAAAAAAGAAAAATGAAAAAAAAAATTGACTAAAGGGGCAAAAATCGTAAAAGCTACTTTTTTTTTTTTTTTTTTTTTTTTTGGCAACACTTTTGAACGCGTTATTATTATTATAAATAAATAAAAAATAAAAATTTCAGTACAAAATTTAGCCGTTCGAACGTGATGCGATACGAAACAATAACTGGCATTTTTTTTTTTTTTTAAAATTGTAAAATTTTACGCAATAATTTTTTTTCTCCAAACGTCATTTTCTTTCTTTTTTTTACACTTATTCAATTAATTAATATAATTTGAATGTCGCAAGTAATTTTCATCTTTTTAAAATAAAATTGATGTATTTACCTTATTTCAGCAATTTTAGTGCCCCCTTTACCGATGATGCATCCGATAAGCTCATTGGGAACAGTCATTTCATGTGTTTGCTGACTGTTGCCCTGTTGATTGCGGCTCGGATTGTTTGTACGCAGTTGACTTCCAGCCAAGGCCGCCAAAGCTAGAAAAAAACCGGGTTTAATGTAGTTAATAAAAAAAAAAAATAATAAAAAATAAAAATTTTTTGAATGAGCGAAATAAAGAAGAAGCATGCGTTTTTGTTTGTTTGTTTGTTTCTTTTTTTTTTTTCATTGCAATTGATTTAAATGAATTTTATGAAATTATGTTTTGAAAGGACCAAGGAAATAGAGGGAAGGAGGATTTTGTTCAGAGGATTATTATTATTATTATTATTATTAGGCAAACAAAAAATAAAACAATAAACGAAAAAAAAAAAAAAAAAAAAAAAAAAAAAAAGATATAAATTAATCTTTCTTACCTGCAGGATTGAGCCCGCCAGTGTTTGTTGTGTTGAGTGCGGGGAGCCCCAAGGCCGCCAACCCCGCAAGCGGATTAGCAGCACCGATCTGCCGCATCTGTAACGTCAACAGATCAATTCTTCCCTGGCAAAACAAAATAACCCCCCTCCCCGAATACTCCCTCCCTCTTTTATTCAAGCATACAAGTTACAGTTGTGCCGCGATGATGAGAGATCATAAGAACAAAATGAAATTATGTAAATTTTGTGTACTCATCGAGGCAGAACTGCAGAGGCTCAATTGAATTTAAACAACAACAACAACAACAACAATAAATTCAATACTTTTGCCATCTTTTTAATTTTCTGTTTATTTAGTTTTAGATTAAAAACAAGTAAAAAAAAAAATAAATACTAAATACCAAAGTTCAAAATTTACCAGTGACGGTAAAAAAACTTTTCATTTTCGTTTTCATTTACAAAAATTTATGTTTAAAAATTTTTTTTTTTTTTTTTTTTTATTGACGTCCTAACATTCTGAACCAGAATCAAATTCATCAATTAAATGCCTGAACCTTTTTATTTTATTTTCAAGAGCACGCTAAAATTTTTCTTTTCTTTTATCAAAGTTAATTTATCGATAGAAATTTTTTAAATTGAATTTAAATTTCAAAAAAAAAATTTAAATAATTTTACTTACATTATCATGTGCGGGTACAGCATAATTACCCTGAATTGTATAGGCTTGACCACCTGCAAGAATGACGGGACCAGCGACTTGAGGCTTCGGACGATATGGAATAGTGGCTCCTTTTGGAGGAGACTTGAAGAAAAAAAAAAAAAAAAAAATTTTTTTTTTTTTTAGATTTAAAATAAACTTATAAGTTAATACGAAATATCCATTCCATTCATCATCATCATCATCATCATCATTTACCTCGAGCATAACGCAACATATGTGATATATACACTGGGTTATTGCTTCTGAAGTTCCAGAAATGGTTACTGCCCTTTCCGTTGAGTTTGGAAGCATTTCCGATGCAACTTGAATGGATGCTCCGGTAACTTCTCTGATTTCTTTTATTTTAGATCCGCCTTTACCGATTAAAGAACCGCACTGAGATGCCGGCACGATCAAACGTAAAGTTATTGGTGGTTTGGGAATACCCATTGAACCCCCTCCACTCTGTAATTCTTGAAACTGTAATAAATAACAATAATAATAATAATAATATTAATAATTTTATAATATTTATAATAATTCCATTAAATATCTATGCCATCTATGCAATGTCTCACCTCTTCAAATTTTTTGCAAATAAGTGAAAATGCTTTAAAAATAGCATTTGTGGGTCCCGTAACAGTAACTATACGCTCTGGACAAGATCCGTCTGATATGTTAATCTTGGCTCCCGATTCTTCGCGAAATCTTTTAACAATTTCACCTTTTTTTCCTATTATACTCCCAACTTCCTATAATTTATTATTTAAATTAATGATAATTATTAATAATAATAATAATAATAAAATTAAAAAAAAAAAAAACCGTTATTCGTAGTACGTGCAAAAGTCCCAGTTTTTTAAACTATTTAAAAAAAATGAAACATCAAATTTTTTTTATAAAAAAATTAATAATAATAATAGTAAAATTTCAAATATTTACTTTTCCTTGCATAATGAGTCGAATAGTAAGCGTAATATTAGGATCATCATTTAGTAGATGTCTGTCCTCCATTTTTTTTTTTTTTTTTTTTTTTGCCTTCGGAAATTGGTTTATAAATAAGACTTAAATTCAAGACAGCAGCCTGAAAATCAAAAATAAATGATACAATAATTATTTAAATTATTATTATTATTATTATAATTACTCTTATCCTTTTTATCTAAATTCAATATTGAAAATCTCAAATAAAGAAAAAAAAAAGGGGAAGCCTTATTATTATTATTATTATAATCACATACGTTGTTTATACATATAATATAAATGTACCATATAAAATACAAAAGTTTTTTTTCCGAATAGGTATTTAATTACGTCGACTTAATTAACGACGAAAACTAATAAAGATTGAGGGCAATTAATATTTAAAAACCATTTCAACTAACCGTTTTGAAAACTTTTTAAAACCGCATCGGTTTAAATTATACCGGGTATTAATTTCATCCGATGTCTAAAAACATTTTTCCAAAATGCAAAAAAAAAAAAAAAAAACTTTGACAAATCGACTTTTAAAATGTAGCGTAAAAATAAAAAAAAAACAACTTGGTCGAAAGTTGTTTTAGTTTTCAAAACTTCAAATATAGTTTTTTACAATGAATAATAGCTGACAGACAATTCTTTTTTTTTTTTTTTAATGTAAGAAAATAAAAAATAAAAAAATAACCAATGAAAGCGGGGAATGAAAAACATGGGCTTCAACCACCGACTTATTCTGCACATATTTCAGGGCAATTTATATAAAAGAAGTCGTTCATGGCAACGTGAGGAGAAAGGGGGATGCAATTTCCATGGCAACAGGAACTCTAGTGCTCCAGTGGGATGAAACCATCCATCGTGACGTACTCACAACACACGTAAGACTTGTCAAGAATTATTAAAAAACCATTTATATCCACCCGCAATACGAAAATGATAATAATAATAATAATAATAATAATAATAATAATAATAATAATAATAATAAAATCTTTTTTTAGAATTTAAAAATAAAAAAAAATGATTTAAAATTATTTTGACTTTTTTAATTTTTTTTTTTTTTTTTTAATGAAAATTCACACAAATTGATTACGTCTCTCATTTTATCATTTAAAAATAAAAATAATAATAATAATAATAATAATAATAATAATAATAATAATAATAATAATAATCTTCTGCTTTTTTATTTTCATCTCTCTTCTGTGAGACAAAAAAAAAAAAAAAAAAATTATTATTCGTTTAGAAATTTATATAATTGCGCAATAAAATTAAATTGAAAATTTATTTATTTATTTTTTCCAGCTCCCCTCCTCCCCCCCTCCGTTTAATAAAAACGGTAGTCGGTTAGTTAGTTAGTTATATATACGTTCGTAAATAAATAAAAAAAAAAAAAAATTGAAAAAAAAAAAAAAAAAAATTTTATTTATAGCTTTTAGGTTGCAAGTCTAGGTTAGAGTACGCCCCCTTCCCCCCCCCAAAAAAAAAACGGGATGTTAAGTCAGGCGTAGGGGATTTTTTTTTTTT
>NW_002987853.1:637543-671103 GCF_000006295.1 Pediculus humanus corporis | reverse complement strand
GAAAAAAATAAACGAAAAAAAAAAAAAAAAAAAAAAAAAATGTTTTTTATTACTATATTAATTTGCAATTTCGAATCCACTTTAAGACTCGCGCAAAATTTTCCCGAAAAAAATTTGTTTTTGTTATTTTCTCTCTCTCTCTCTCTTTCCAAGAGGAGGGGAGGGGGGGAAGAGAATAAATTATAAATATTTTCACCGCAACCTGTTAAATTAAAAAAAAAAACAACTTGACGTTTCTCGAAGCAAAATTTTTTTTCTATCAAACCGAAAAAGTAACTCTTGCCACAAAAAAAAAAAAAAAAGTTGCAAGTTATTATTTGAAAATTTTGCCTTCCCCCCTCCCCTCCACCTCCTTAGGCCTTATTAAAACCTGATTTAGCATTATTGGGTGGTTTTGCCTTTTCGCTTTTTTTCTTTTTTTGATTATCATGTCAATCGCCTGATAAAGTGGAATTTCGCTCTCGATATATTACAAAAAAAAAAAATTTTCAAAATATTATACAAGATTTCAATTTGTTTTTTTATTTTTATTTTTATAATTCAATCAACAATTCAAAGACAATCAATAAAAACTTTTTATAAAGAAAAATCATCTAGCATTAGTAATTAAAAAAATTAATTTAAATGTAACGGAATAAACAAATCAGGAGGTAGGTAACTCAAAAAACAATAATCAAGTAAGAAATCAATATTTACATAAGATGGTGTCATTAAAATTAACCCCTAAGGTAAATTTGTATTATTATTATTATTATTTTTTTTTTCCGTTACATAATTGTTCCAAAAACGAATAAGTTTTTTTTTTTTTTTTTTTTTTTTAATGAAAAATCTTTCAAGTTAATATGAATTGTTTGACATTTTCTAAAAAAAAAAAAAAAAAAATAAAAAATAAAAATAAAATATTTGAACTTAAAACCCGAATCGTAGCCAAAAATTTTTTATGAATTTTTTTTGAAACACCTTTTCTATTATTATTATAATTATTATTATTATTATAAATGAGGGGATACAAATTGAAACGACATTAATCACGCAAAATTGACCAAATTTTCTTTTAAAAAAATCAATTCGTTTTTGTTATTGTTTTTATTATCATCATCATCATTACGATTGTCGAAAGAGCTCTAAAGAAAAGGGAGCCAAATAAATTATATTGCAGAAAAGAGAAAAAGGTGGTCGTGGTTTAACCTCGGAAAAATTGAATCTTTTCCAATACTAGCATACAACCAAAGATTTTACGTTAATGTAAAAACAAAAAAGCAAAACACAATACAAAATTAGTTTAAGAGACCAACAGCAATTTTTCCAATCAATCGATAATTTTCCCTAATCGTTTTTCGAAACCTATACTCGAAGCCATTTTTTTTTTTGGAAACATTAAAAACGGGAAGAAGAAAAAAAAAGAAAACTTATAAATTACCCAATGACGCTCGTTTAAAGCAAACTTTCAAGAAAAAAAAAAAAAAATTATGAAAATGTCGAGGAAAAGAAAAAACAATAACAGACCTGGGAATAAAAAAAAAAAAGAAAAAAAAAAAAACAATAAAAGACCTGGGAGGGAACAAGAAGAAGAAAAAGAAAAAAAAAAAAAAACATTTTTCGGGCTTTATTGAACGTTATATCAGGAAAAAAAAACTAATTGATAAAAACGACGACCAGGTTTCTCTCTCTCTCTCTATCTCTCTCTTTTCAAACTTACTAATTTTTTAAATATTATTATTATTATTATTATTATTATTATTATTATTGGGGTAAGGAAATTAAAAATAACGCAAATAAAAAAAATTTACCCGAAATAAAAATAAAAAAAAAAACAATAAAGAATGGAACAAACGCAATTTTTTTTTTTTTTTGTTTGCTTCAAGTTTAATTAATTTGAAAATAAATTAAAAATTTTTTTTTTTTTTTAAACCACTGTTAAAATGTGAATGATAATAATAATAATAATAATAATAATAATAATAATAATAATAAAAATAATAAAATCGATTTCCCAAGATACATATACAAAAAAAAAAAAAAAGATTCGAAAATGAATACATTTCCCCAGATTTTCTCCAAATAATTATCGATTCGAAATTTAAATTGAAAGTTTTCTCTTAAAAGGTTTAAAATCCAATTTAAACAAATTTTCCTTTTTTTCTTTTTTTTTTTTTTTTAAAGCAAATTTTAAATTGACAGCAGCAAAACAAAAAAAAAAAAAAAATAATAAAATAAGAAAAATTACTTTTTCTAAAAATAATTTAATTGCAAAGCATTAAACAATTTTTTTTTTTTTTTTTTTTTTTACACCTTTGCTGCGCCAGCTGAAAGAGCAACAACAACAAAAATAATAATAATAATAATAATAAAATTTATTCAAAATCAAGTTTTTACGTTTTCCCTTTCATCCCTTTTTACCCGAAGTATGGAAGGAAGGATGAAAAAACAAATCTACAAACCCCTTCTGCAACAATTTTCATAAACTATGCACGAATTTCATTTTTAAAAAAAATCACGCAACACTTTTTCTTTTTTTTTCTATAGAACACAAATTATTATGCCATCACTATTTGCCGACATTTCACGTAAAAAAAAAAAAAATTACGCACAACTGGATTTAAACTGGATTCGTCTGCACAAAAAACTTTAAATACGTACCAAATTTTGCTGAGGTGAAAATCCGTTAACGACATAAAAAAAAAAAAACTACCACCGCAATAATACGCAATTTCACGCAATCGATAGTTGAGAAAACAAATTTTTTGATGTAGTGAGTGACAAAATAAACATTTTAAATAATTTATAAAAATTCATTAATAATAATGAAAAAACTTAATAAAAGGGTAAAATTCGAAGGAATCGAAATTTAAAATTTTAAACGTTAATTTCCGCCTTTTTCTTTCTCGAAAATCCCCTACCCCTCCCCCCTTTCATTCAATGTTTTAATTTAAATAATAAAAAAAATAGAAAATTTTAAGGGGGTTTTCCTCTAAAAGGTAGTAAAAATCTAAACAGGAAAGACATGATTTTCTTACGAATCGATTTGTGATATCTTTTTAACAAAATATATTTCCCCTTATAAAACTTTTCCGACTTGGAAAATTTTACATACATCTCATCTCTATCCGATTAGCAAATAATAATAATAATAATAATAATTTAGTGTCGTTTAACATTTAACAACTCAAACATGGTTTTATAATCGTGTACCAAGAGAGTTGGGAGAGAGAGAGAGAGAGAGAGAGAGAGAGAAAAAAAAAAGGAACCATTCAAAGTTCGTGCCTTATCGTCAACATTAAATAAACGAACTTAAAAATTTGAATGTTTATTATTGGAAAAGAGAGAAGAAGCCTTTTATTTAAAGACGTTACATAATTAAATAAAAAAAAAAAAAAAACTTGTAGGGAATCATATTCGGGAAAAACTATGTGGTTATGCAGTAGGTGGTATATGGGTAATACAATTATAAAAAACCGCGGAAAATCTTCAAATTCACACCATTTATTTATCATCCTATCCTAGTAAATTTTGACCAACTCGAGAACTAACAACACTAAAAAAAAAAAATTTTTTTAAAAGATGAAAACGTGGCAATTGTAAAACAATTTCAATTTTTGTCAGGCAGAAAAAAATTTTTTAAACGTCCTTGAAATATTTACATAAAAGCAAAAAATAAAACATTTATCATTTAAAAAAAAAAAAAAAAATTTAGTTAATACCTTTTAAATAAGCAAACACGATTAATAATCATTAATCATTTTTACAAGTGTTACTACTACTACTACTACTAAACAATAATTAACTCTAAAATCCTTACGGACTATTATTTATATAATAGAGAGAGAGAGAGAGAGAGAGAGAGAGAGAGAGAGAGAGAGAGACTGCGTTAATGTTAAACATGGTAGTCGGTATAGAAAATCAAATTTTATCGTCGGTCCTTAAAATAAGCGAAAACAAAAACAATTTTTCAAAATAAAAAATAAATAAATCAGTTACGGATATTTAAAATACACACACACACACACACACACAAAAAAATGTTATAAAACCGGAAACCATAAAATTCACTCTATAGAAAAAATTTATATAAATATAAAGTCAGGCACTGGAATGGCAGAGAGATTTGAATTAGGTCATAGGCTAATATTTAAACCTAAAAAAAAAACTAATAGGAAAATTACCGAGTAAATAATTTATAATATTAGTTATGTACATAACCGTTGACCAAACTATAATGTCAACAAATTCTTCAACACATTTTTTTTTTTTTTTTTTTTTTTTTTTTTTTTAGAGACACCCAGTCAAACAACAACAAAAAAATTTTTTTAAACATTTCTTCAATTTTATAAAAAAAAAAAAAAAAAAAAAGAAAAATTTAAAATCAAAAACATTATCTCGAGTGAAAAAGTCCCCACATAAACTTTTATATTCCATGCTGCATTTACTATTTTCCTTTTAAATGTATTTTATAAAAATTATTAGTATATCAAAACAATAAAAGGTGATATTTTATCATGATTTCCATAAAACTAAAAATATTAAAAAATAAATTATAATTGTCTTAAAATAAAGAAGACTGTGCTTGAAAGTAATTAAAAAATTTTAAGAAAATCAATAATTTATTTTTACTACTAGAAAATACTTTCGATGGGAAAACATTTTTTTTTTTTTTTCTAAAACAAAACTAATTTTTTTTTATCAAATTATTTGTGATTAAACTTTTAAATGATATTTTTAACAATGCCATTGTCTAAATCATTATTATTTAAAAATTTGCCTTTTTTTTTCATACTCGAATTTTAAATGATGTTTTTTTAATTTTTAAAATATTTTTAAAATAATTAAAGCGAAAAAATATATTCACACATTATAAAAATGTATATATACTGAAAAAAATAATATTAATAGTTTTAAAATATTAAATAATAAAGTAATTCTTTAATTTTATCGTTTGCAATTAAAAAAAATAAAAACAAACTTTTACAAAATCGAAATGCTAAAAAGGGCCTAAATAACTATTACAATTTGTTTTGTAAACAATTATTAAAAATTTGATTTGAGCTCCCTTCCTTTGAAACAAGTCATTTATCGAATCATTAAAATCAATTGAAATATTTAACGAATGTTGTTTATATAAATATATATCTCTCTATTATTCTTTATATTTTTAGAATGTAAATTTTAAAAAAAAAAAGTTTTAAAAATATTATTTTTTTTTAAAAAAAAACTTTTATAAAAAATGATCAAAGAAATAACTTTAGGGGGTTAAAAAAAAAAAACCCCCCCCTTTTTTTTTATTTTTATTTTGCCTATCCAATTACTTCTGCTTAATAGCTTGGAAGTTACCTTTGATAAATATTTCATTAGAGGATATACTGTCCTGACTGATTCAGAAATTAATATTTATTAATAGAAATACCATCAAGTTATAAAAATTTATTTGTTATCATTTAAATTAAAAAAAAAAAAAAAATGATACTTTTTATAATTTGATAAAAACATGAAAATTTAATCGTATTGTTAAAATGTTTCTGTTATTTATGCTGACAAGTTAGGTTTTTATTTTAGAATTAATTTTAAATTCAATTTTGTCAAGATTAGAATTAATGGCAGATATTCTTAGTCATTTACTTATGCATAATATCTCAATATGATAATGTAATCCGTAATTTTTTTACAAAGTTTTAATATAAAAACATCATGAAAAAAGCTTAAAAATAAAATTTAAAGGGGGAAAAGAAGAAAAATATAGATAATTTATAGAATTATTTTGTCTAATATTAGGAAAGAGCTACAAATTTAGGTCCCAATGCTTAAGTTGGCATCATGTAAATTGATAAATTTCATATTTTCACTTTAAAAAATGTGACCTAAACAATATTAAACATGAATATTTAAATGACATTTTAAATAACCTTTAATGTAAAATAGATCGTATCTTACATTAATAGATTAATTAAATGTTGATAATTTCATAAACAAAAGATATAAAAGCGGAATCATTAAAAATTTTTGTAACAATACATAAAAAAACATAAAAATACAAATATGTTGTGTTTACAATCATATTCCTACCTTATAAATGAAAATCAATTACTTATTAAAGAAGTTACACAAAAATAATAATGAATCTGAACACAAAAAATTGGATAAAACCAAAACAACTGATGTAAAAACTGACCCAAAATGGCTACTCCAAACGTATAGAAATGGCGTTTATAACCGGCTTCTATAACTTGAACAGTGCACTGTAAGAATAACCCGCAACGACTACAATGACATCTATTTCCGAAATATTATTACCGGAAACGGAAATTTATAGAACTATAAATTAAAGATATGAATTTTTTTGACTTCATAGTTAAAAACAAAAAAGTTAAAATTTTTATAAGTTTATTTAATAAATTTTTTGTTATTAAGAAAGTATTAGAATAATTTTTTTTTTTTATTTAAATGAGTAATTCTAACAAGTCAAAAAAGTCTTTATCTTTAAATTGTAATATTCGTATAACTGAGGAATATGATGTTGTGACATGTAAGAATTTTTAAGAAGTGAAAATACCCTTGAGTACGTTTTTAATAATTAATTATAATTTTCATTAACCCTTTCCTATTTGATAATATATGTAAATTTCTATGTATTTTAAAATATTTCTTTTTCCATTTTAGATCAAGATATACTATTGATGTCTGATAAAAATAGTGTAATCAAAAATGATCAAAATGATGGTATTAGTAATTTATTTTGTAAGAAAAACTTTTCTTTATATCAGTTTAAAGAAGAATGGAATGAATTATATGATAAAAATGAATTTAATTTTGAAGTGATTAAACAAAAATGCATGAATGGTAAATTACAAGGTTCTTATTTTAGAAGCCTTTGTTGGAGATGTTTACTAGGAATACTGCATAAACAGCCTGTACAGTGGCTTTGTCAGTTAAAAACATATAGACAGCATTATAATGAAGTATGTTTAGAGTTACAACATAACCCTTGGAATGTCAATATTGATTTGTCATATGATAATCCGCTGTCTCAAGAATCTGAAGTAAGGTACTTTTTAATAATTTACCTTTGGAAGAAATTTAAAATTATTAGATCCATCATTTTTAGAGCATATGGCAAAAATATTTTTGCGATGAAGAGTTAAAATCTGTTATTCTTCAAGATGTAAAAAGAACTTTTCCCGATTTGGAATATTTTCGTAATGAAGATGTTCAAAAAATTATGATTCGAATATTATTTTGTTATGCAAGGCAAAATCCATTGTTGTGTTATAGACAGGTAACTTTTTCATTAAAAAAATTTTATTTTTAACTAAAATGTAAATTTACCAAACTTTTTAACTCAGAAAATTCTTTTTTTTTTTTTTAGGGAATGCATGAAATTTTAGCTCCATTAATATTGGTGCTTCATTTAGATCATCAAGCTTTGCTTTGTGCTATGCAAAATAATTTAGACATCTGTGAAGATATAAAGGAAATATTGTGCCCTGAATATTTAGAGCATGATGCATACAGTATTTTTAAGAATGTTATGAGTCAAATACAATATAGTTATAATGTTAATTTGGTAATTAGTTACTTAATTAAAATTTTTCAATTCTTTACTATTATATGATAAAGCAAATTATGAAGGTTTTCTTCTATGGAAAAATAAATTAAAAAAATAATTTTAACTTTTATTTTACTAAATTTAAAGAACCATATTTTAGCTTTGCTGCTATGACTTTTATTTTATTTTTTAATTACAGAAAGACGACCATAAGACTGATCAAAATGAAGTTATAGAAAGATTGGAATATATTAAAAATTACATATTTCAACCCAAAGATCCAGAACTAAGTGCTCACTTAGATAAATTAGACATACCAATGCATTTATATGGAATGTATGTTTCCATTAATTTTACTTAAAAAAATAATTTTAAATGATTATAATACCAAAATAATAATAAACTTTAGTTTTTAATTTTAAGAAAATTAGTTTGTTATAAATATTAATTGTAAAATTTTTATCAATTTACAAAGTAGTAATAATTATTATCAAACATCTTATTTTGATACAATTTATATAATTTTTAATTTTTTAGAAGGTGGTTAAAGCTACTTTTTGGACGTGAGTTTCAGTTAAAAGACTTGCTTGTATTATGGGATTTTCTTTTTTTTAATAATTTAGAGTATGTTAATTATGTGGTAGTTGCCATGCTTGTAGCAATTCGACAGACTTGTGAGTAGTTCAATATTCTTTTTAAAAAGCTTGGAAAAAATTAAGATATAGATTTTTTTATTACTTTTTTAAAAAAACATTTGGATCTTTTATTATTTCATAAGTAATGCATTATAAAATTGATAAGATTTCAATTATTATTATGTTTTTTTTTTGTTTTCCAGTGTTAAAAGAAGATTACAATACATGTTTATGCACATTAATGAAATACCCCAATGGAGTTAATGTAAATTGGATAATGGCTTATGTTTTACATTTGAAAGATCCTAAAAAATATCCAGTTCCTGATTTTGCACAAATGACACCGATAATTAATAAAAAAGAAAATAAAACTTTGTTTTCTTCTATAAATAAAAGGTTAGAATAAATTTATACATGTAACTTTTGTTACAAGTTGTTATGAAAGCACATTAAAATTATTTTATTTTAGGTTAAGAGGAGAATCTTTTAAACAGTTAAAATGGTTTTCGACAAAACAAAACTTTCTCAAACTAAAGCAGAATGGAGATGGAGATGATTTTATAGTTCATGAATTTGTTCCCAATGTAAGATTTAATTTTTATTCAATTTATTTTTATTATCGTTGTTTTTTTTTAATTGTATGAATTATTTTTAGAAGTCAGGATATCCAGAAATCGAATTGCAACAAATTAAAATTCTATTAGGGTTGGTTAATCACAAACTTCTTCATTATCATTCGGTTTTAAATAAAAGTATTGTAAATAATGTAAATTTAAATTCTGATGTTAAATTGATAGTTGACGATATTTATGAGGTGAGTTTCATAACATGAATAATTATCGCTTATTTTTATGTTTAAATATTTAATTTTTATCAGACAGTTTGAATATATATTACTTCTTATCTTTCGCTAAAAGAAGCACAATATTTTAGCATGACTAATGTTTTAAAAAATTGCAAATTGTAACGATAATTTTTTTTTTGTTTAGCTTTCTCATCTCCTTAAAAAATATGATGTCTATGAAATAGAAACAGCTTGCGAAGCAGATGAAGATAAGGAGTTTGTTTCAAGTTCACATTTACCAAATGAATTTTTAGAAGAAGAAGTGAAACCATTAAGTGCAATAAATTGGAAAAATAGATCTCACACATTACCAAAGATAAAAAAGGAATAAAAGAAAAAGTAAAGACGTAGAAAAAGCCCCCCCCCCCAAAAAAAAAAAAAAAAAGGTGCTTTGTGAGAAGTGCCTGAGAGACTGATTCGTTCGTTGCATACTATTATTAGATAATCAATTGTTTTTTTTTTTTTTTAAAAACCGAAAAATAAATTTTCTTAATTAAGATTATTATTATTATTATTACAAAAAATTAAAAAGAAATTATTATAGACTGAAGAGAAAAGTGGCGGAGTCATCACAAAACAATTATTTTATTTTTTTAAACTTATGGATGCAATTATTACTATAAAATAAGGGGGAAAAAAAAAAAAACAAAATGTCAATTTCCAAATATGCGATTTATTCTTTTTTTTTTTTTTTTTTTTTCAAGTAAATAATTGAAATACATTAGAATATTTATATATAATACGGTATATTAATATGACATAATAATTTCAAAATTATAAAAATTATTCACAAAAAGAAATTTTTAATAAATAAAAAAAAAAGGGGGATATTAAGGTATAAAAGTATAATAAAATAATAATTATGTGATTTGAATAGAAAAACTTATTTTTATGAGTATCAAATTTTTTTTTAAATAAATTAATTATTAAAATATTATATTAATAATGATATTAAACAAAAAAATATTCTTTAATTCATTAAAAATATATATATATATATATACCGAGGAACTTAAAATTTAATTAATTCTTTAAAAAGTAATCAAATTGACATTTAATAAAAAATAATTATTTTTTAAAATAAAAATAAATATTTATATATTATAAAAAGTTATAAAAGCATAAAAATTTTTTTATTTTTTTTGTAAAAAAAAAAAAAAAAAAAAAAGTACAAATAGATTAAATAATTTTTTTTCCGAATGATTTTTACTATTATTATTATCGTTCAATTAATTTTTCAAAGACTTAAATCATTATTAATATGAAAAATACAGAAATAATAAATAAAAAATTTATAAAATATTTTTTTATTAGATAAATGTTGTAAAATATAAAAAATTATGTGATGCATATATAAATATATAAAAATTAGAATAATAATAATAATAATAAGCAGTTTTATAAAATGTAGATATTTTACTTAAAATTACTAAAACTACTGAAAATTATTTTTAAAAATTTAAATAGAGGTATTACATTGGTAAAATTCATGTTTTATGGTTATATACAAATGATTACACCACATACAATACTGAAAATTATTACTTTTTTGTTATTTTAATACTTTTTATGTATAGTCAGTCTTGAATTTTGGAACAAAAAAAAAAATATAAAAAAAAAATTTAATCTATTGCACCTTTTCTTGCAAATGCAGCAATTGAAGACATTTCACTTGCTTCTGTTGGCAATCGACTAAATTCAATTTCCTCATTATTAACAGAATAAGTATCATGATCAGTGGGCCACTGTTTATGTGAGGGAGCATAAAGAACAATAAGTGAAAATATGTAAATATTCCACATTCCGTAAACGCCGGTAAAAAAAGCAGATGTGTACTTTATACTATGATCATCCCATTTCCACTGATCCTCGGATACCTGTCCCAATATATATCCAATAACTGTCATAGCCGCACAAATAAGAGTAGCCAACATGAGAAATTTAAACCTGTATATGATACCCTCATAATGCAACCTTCTAACTGCCGACATGGCAGGAAGTACTGCTTTTTTCGCACTGATATTACAAAATACTTTCCAAATGAGATAAGTCAAAAATATGAAATAAAAACATGCACAAATTCCAGCTAAGACGATAAAAGTTAGAGCAAAATTTGCGCCAATTTCTGTGGCCCAAGTAGAATAAAATGGATTTGTCAACTGCATGCCTCTTTCACACATATCGAATATAAATAATGAAACACAACCTATAGCAACAGCGCTTAAATGTTTCCAATAAGTTTTCAATGTACTTTTTTCATTTTCATTTATCATTAAATGCTCTCCTGCAAAAATTAGCCAAAAAGATAGTAAAGCACCATAAAAAATGCCTTGTTTAATATCTCCTAAAATTAACATGTAAGGCATGTCAAACATTAAAGTTAAATATTCCAAAGGAGTGTTTAATAATGTCAATGTGATACCTAAAAATAAGAGCATTTTTTCTAACAAAGCAGGCTCTCTTTGAAGCTGATAAACTCTTTTCCAAAACCATACCATTATACCGATAATAAACGGAAAGAATATTGTCTTTAATGATACCCAAATTTTAGTAAAACCCCCATTTTGATTAATAACAACTAGCCATAATTCAGCGACATGACCTAATCCTACATTTATTTTTTTTTCAGAATCTACTGGAAATCTAACATTTAATAAATAATAATCGTGATGTAAAGATCCCAGTTCAAAAAGTGGAACTATGGAACAATCATACTGGTGACCCTCTCTTTTGTTTACAGCATTACAATCTAATAAGCGAGTTTCAGTAGAAGAAGTAAGATATTTCCAATCATTGTCTGGATCCCCTTTATTCCTATATGCTAATTTTGCATCAATTGTTATTACAGTTCTTGGCTTCATTTCAAACTCTTTATGATAAGTGATGCCGGCTTGTAATACGCCAATGAGATTTTGCTGCCATCTCGAGTAATCAAGTACAATTGAATCTCTAGGAAGTGGTAATTGAAATACAAATACAATTTCATTAGCGGTAAATTTATCCCCAGTATCAATCCTTGTATTTCTTAAATCAATTGGTTGACATGCCCCTACACCCCTAGAATATAACCATTTACTAGAATTTTTTTCATAATCCAAGCAGTTAGTAGCTAAAACCATTGAAGCACTGGCTGGACTCGGTGCTATTAAACCACCAATTAAAAAACATATTATTTGACAAATGAGCAATATAGTCATGAGAATACCGAGTTTTCGTCCGCTCAAATTTTCAACAATTGCTCCCGGCATTATGACACCACTTTTAAATTACAACTAAAATACCGTAAACTAAAATAACTAAAATATTTAAAAGTTTTATTCTATAAACATTTAACCTTAACAAACTAAAATAAAAAATAATTATATAATGAGTTTCTAAATACAAAATATAAAGAAAAATAATTAAAAACGACTTTACTACACAATGACAACAAACTATTTCATAGAGTAAATAAATTAATGGCTTTATAATTTTCTTGGTGGAGGTGTTAAATAAACGTTAAATTTGTATTTTTCTTTTTACTTATTATATTTTAAATGAATAATTTATAAATTACTATTATTACGGTAGAAAAAATGATACTGAATTATATACAATAATTTTTTAAACGGATTCATTATCAAATTTATTCAGAAATAATTTTGCAAATTAATTCAAATTAACTGCAAAAAAAAAAAAAAAAAATGAATCAAAAGTTCAATTGTTTTATGAAAAATCACTTGTCAGCAATTAAGTTTTACAGTGCTTTTGTTGATGTTATACACTTAATAAAAAATTCATTCAAACTTCATATTTTAAAAATGTATTTTGTTTAAAAAAAAAAAGATTAACATAATAATATTAAATAAACATATAAATATTAACAGGAGTTAATTTAAAAAAAGGATAAAAAGGATTTAATGGTGAATTCGGATACAAAAAAAAAAAAAAAAACACGCTGCACAAAGTAGTAAGTATAAATTTTAAAATAAAATTAATATTAACGTTTTTTTTTTTTTTTTTTAATTCGTAAATACTTTATTAATAACACATTATAAAAGTTTAATTTTAAAAATTTTAAATCAGTACATTGATATAATAAAGATATAATATATAAGAGTAGTACCAAAAATTAATAATTACAGTTAAACAAGATAACTTGTGTCAAATAAATGAATATCTAATCATTTTAATAATTTTTAAAAATTTTAAACGTTTAATTTTAAATATTATATTTAATTTTATAATGAAATTAAATCATCACTTGCATTATTTCTAACCTTACTTTTAAATTTTTTAAACCATGTGGGAGCATTCTATTACATAACACTTTAAAATAAAATTTTGCATTTCAATTGTTTGCCAAATGAAATTTAATTAAAAGTTCTTTTTAATATAAAATAATTCTTCAACTTTTAACTAATTATATTTAATAAAATAAAATTGGCATCGGGTTATTTTTTAAAATTTTTAAAGGAAAAAAAAAATAAATTTTTGTTATTATGTGTAACCTTAGGAATCCGTTAATATTTGGCGGTATTTATTTTGAAAAAATAATAAGAGAGAATTGTTCATGGTATTAATGTTGGTAAAGTTTTGAATACGATTTATTCTTATGTTTACCTTATGTCTTCATATAAAAAGTTCGTTATTATTTTATTTTGTTATTTAAATTAATAATTAAAATATTTAGTTTTGTGAAAATTTAATTTGTTTAAATGACAAATGAAAGGAATACAAATTTATTTTGGTAACGTATCGGATTATAATAAACTTTTAATCTCGATTGAAAACAAAAAAAAAAAAAAAAAAAATTAATCGTTTGATCGGTGAGAGTAATAATGGCGTCAGTTTAAGTCTGATCATTGAACGGTCTGTGAGTAGACCAACATCGACTAGTAGGTGTTGGTCTTGAGCGGTGAGTCATTGTAACTGAAATGTTTAATTTTATAATATTATTATGATATTTAAAAGTTTTTTGAAATAATTTGTTAAATATTTATTAATAAATAAAATATAGCTCGAGTTAAAAATGAAAAAATGTCGCTCGTGATTTACACTTATGGGTTCGCTATATTTCTTTTTGTTTTTTGGTGTGGGATTTGGATAATGCACGTTTTAGCAATATCTTACGGAAAGTGGAAGTTTCATAAAAAAGTTAAAAAAAGACCTCTGGAACAGCCATTACCGGGAGTTTCTATACTGAAACCATTACTAGGAGTGGACCCAAATTTATATAGTAATTTAGAAACATTTTTCAATCAAGATTATCCATCTTACGAATTATTATTTTGCATCGAAGAAGATAGTGATCCAGCAATAATGATTGTTAAAAATTTAATTGAAAAATATCCCCAAATCGATGCTAAATTATTTATCGGTGGTAAGAACATAGGAGTTAATCCGAAAATAAATAACATGTGTCCAGGATATGATGCTGCAAAATATGAACTTCTAATGATTTCTGATAGTGGGATAAGAGTAAAATCAGACACTTTACTCGATATGGTAAATCACATGAAAGAAAATGTTGCTCTTGTTCACCAAATGCCTTTTACTCATGACAGGGATGGTTTTCCAGCTGCTGTTGAAAAAATTTATTTTGGAACATTTCAAGCGAGAATTTATTTAACAGCTGATATTCTCGGTATCACATGTCATACTGGAATGTCTTCGTTATTTAGGAAAAAAACACTCGATGAAGTCGGTGGATTAAAAACGTTTGGAATTTATTTAGCTGAGGATTTTTTTTTATGCAAATCATTAACTGACAGAGGTTGGAAATCAACAGTATCAAGTCAGCCTGCTTTACAAAACTCTGGCTACTGCAGAATCGATAGTTTTCAAGAAAGGTTAACAAGGTGGTCGAAATTAAGGTTAGCCATGGTGCCAACCACAATTATTTTTGAACCTTTATCAGAATGCATTATATTGGGTTTATTGACATCATGGTCTGTGCAGTTTCTATTCGACTGGGATCCAATAATATTTGTGCTTTTGCATATGCTTGTATGGTTTTTGCTCGACTGGTTAATGTTATCAATTGTTCAAAATGGATCTTTACCATTTAATAAATTAGAATTTTTAATCGGATGGATTATAAGTGAAATATCTGGTCCTGCTATTATACTCAGGGCATTATGGGATCCAGTGGTTAGATGGAGAACTAGAACATTTAGACTTAAATGGGGAGGAGTTGCGGAAGAAATAAAACCAAAAATTAAGGTATAATTTTTTTTTTTTTTATAAACATTTCCATTCCAGTGTGAATTTAGTTTAAAGCATTTGTTAAAAAAAATAACTAATAATTATTCGATTAATTGACTCAATACATTAAATTAAAATTTAAGTAGTTTAAATTTTTAAAATAGGTTTTATTAAAGCCAATTACCTTTGATGTGTGGGCATCAAGTAATTTTTTTTTTTTTTTTTTTCTTTTTCAAATTAATAATTTTTTTTATTCTTAATTAAAAATTTAGGAAAATTTCAAAATATAGATATCGAGAGGTAGAGTTTAATTTAAAAAAAAAAAAAAAAAAACAATACATTGAATTATTAAGTTTTTCATTTAAACCTGATTATTATTATTATAAAATATTTTTTATCATAAATCTGTTATAATTATTAGGTAATCTAATAGAAATGTGAATACATTTATCTTTCAACAATGTATAATATGTATCTTTAAACACTTTTGTTGTATTGTATAAAATACTTCTATGAATACATATCACTTTACTTTATATCTACTACTTTATAATTAAGTCAGTTGATATATTTGATTTCTTCATATAATATAAAAAAGGAAAAAAAAAAAAAACAATTGTAAATTTATCACATTTGAAATCAAATTTTTTTTTTTTTTTATTTTTAAATTTACTACAAAATTCAATTCTATAAAGATTAAAAAGGCATTATTATTAAAACATAAATTAATTAATTAATAAATTTTGGAAAAGTATAATATTTAAATCCGCATTGACGCGATTTAAATCTGTCAAAAATTATTGTTATTTAATCAAAATTTGATGTGTATGTTTAATAACTGTAAATAAATAAATTAGTCATTTTCCAAAATTGGCTTTCCAGTATTACAAAAAAAAAAAAAAATTCTAAATTAACATTTATTAATAAATTAATTTATTTCAATAATAATAATAATAATAATGACTATCTTTTAATAATTTATTTAATAATAAATTCAAAAAAAATTAGTTTTTCTGCTTTCTTAAAACTATTCAGTGATTATTTTTTTTTTTTTTTTTTTTTTACTACAATTCATTCACACAATATGAAATATTAATATATATATTTATTTATATATTAAAAACGACTGCAATGCCCATCGTTATATAAAAAAAATTATATTTTAGTTATTAATTAAATTTTACTTATTTATTAAATTTTTATACTTAATTTTTTTTTTTTTTTTTTTTTTTTATAAAAGGGCACATCACTCACTAAAATGAAATTTTTTTTGTCTTTTTTGTTTTTTTTTTTTTTTTTTTTTTAATGTAAAAATGTTAAACAATTATTTTTTATTTTTTTAAAATAATTTTGAATCCCCAAAAACAAAATAATCAAACGTTTCAATTTATTATTATTATTATTATTATTATTATTTTTAATTATAAATTGGTTATTATTTAAATGTAATTAAAAAACCATTTTTTTCGTTCGTTCGTTTATTTATTTATTTACTTTTTTTTTTTTTTTTTTTGGGTGTGCTATTATTATTAAAAAAAAAATGTTTTAACCAAATGGGGTAATATTAATAAATAGTTTTGTTAAACTTAAAAAGAGAGAGAAAGAGAGAGAGAAACCTTAAGGTACATCATTTCAAGGTATAAAAAATTCAATTATAATATTATATTTAAAGTTTTATAATTTTTTTTTTTTTCATTCACTCACTCACTCACTCAATTATGTAATTAATTAATTAATTAATTAAAAACAAAAACGATCAATTATTTTTTTTAATATAAATAAATAAATAATCGCCCCTTTAAAGTACTTTTTTTTAATAATAAATTTATGTATGTAATAAATAATAAAAAAAAAAAAAAAGAAAAAAATTAAATTTTTATTTTAAATAAAAAAATAAATTTACTTAAAAAAAATTTTCATAATAAATTCAATATTTAATATTATATAAATATATTATAATCATTTTTATTATAAATTTTTTTTTTTTTTTTTTTTTTTTGTATGACTTTTTAATCAATAATCGTTTTGTTAATATTTTTTACTTATAATTAATTGTTTTAATAATTGTGGGTTTAGTTTAATTTAAAAAAAAATTAAATTACAATTCAATTATAAAATTAAATCACAAAAACAATATTTTGTTTATTTAACTTTTAATAAATTATTTTAATAAAAAGAAATGCTTATTATTATTATTATTATTATTATTATATTACACAAATATATAATTTTCATAATGTAATGTATATGTAAACACATTTGTTACTTTAAGGGAATAAAAAACACAAAAATGTATTTATTATTATTATTATTATTATTATTATTATTATTATTATTATTATTATTATTTTATACTAATTAATTAAACCGAAAGAAAAGGGAAAAGGGTTTATTATAATTATAAAATTTTCTAAAGTTTTTTTTTTTTTTTTTGTTTAGTTGTTGTCATTTTCTTTTGTTTTCTTTTGTTTTTGGATCGTATCGAATTTTTATTCATTAAACGGAAAAAAAATAAATAAATAAATAAATAAATAAAAAATCTGTAAGAATTTTGTCTCGTGACACGTTAAAAAAATTGTTATGTCAGAATACATATATATTTATCGATTTAATTAAATTATTAATAATTAATATATAATTGAATTGTATATGAATCAATCAATCAATATTTTTTTTTTCGTTCTGCTATCTGGAAATAGGGATGGGAAAGGGATAGGGAAAAGGAAAAGGAAAAGGGGATAGAAAGAAAATAATTTCAGATGTAATAAGAATAGGTTTAGAAAAATAGGAAAATTCGTGTTTTAGTTTTTTGTAAATTTTATTTATTTATTTATTTATTTTTTTTTTTTGTCTTTTATTTGCTTTTTTATCACGATTAAAAAAACTAAACCCATGACCTCTTTTAATTTTCAAATTTTATAAACAATAAAATTTAAACTTTTAATTTTTTTTTTTTTTATTTATTCTCTTAAAAATGTTTTTTTTTTTAAAATAAATAAATTTTTATACTTACACGTTTCCAACATATTTAATTAAATGTAAACACATGTATTTTTCTTTGTTAATGACACTGCTAAATGAAAATAATAATAATAATAATGATAATGATAATAATAATAATATAATTGTAATATAATTATTAAAGACTGTTTATAAATTATTATGTTATTTTATGCTTTTTTTTTTTTTTTTGTTTCTCATTGTTACATCTAGTCAAAAAATGTGTGTTTTTTTTTTTTTAAATTTCTGTTCTCGTGAATCAATCAAAACATGAATTATAATTATTATTAATAATAAATTTATATTTTAAAAAAATAAATAATAATGATGATAAATAAATAAATAAATAAATAAATAAATTTTTTGATTACTATTAAATTTTTAATTATTTGTCATTAATTACTCTAACTCACCGATCAAATTTTTTTTTTTTTTTTTGTTTACATTTAACAACATGATATTAATAATAATAATAATAATATCAATCATAATGATAATATAGATTTCTATTGGAAGAATAATGATGATAATAATAATTTTACTACAAGTTAATTTCCAATTGAAAATCTTTCTCGGAGAAAATTTTTTTTTTTTTTTTATTAAAGAATATTTCGTTTAATGATGTAAAATAATAATGATAATAATAATAATAAATACTATATTTCGTTGCATGTTCGTTATTTATTATTGATTCTTATTATTATTATTATTATTATTATTATTACAAATTTTTTTTTTTGAAATTGCCTTGGATAAATTTTTTTTTTTTATTTTTCCACAATCGGATTTTTGACGTGGAAAAATTTTTTCTTGTCATTTTCTTTTTTTTTTTTTTTTTTTTTTTTAGATTAAAATCGATTGAAGCTTTTCGAAAAAGAAAAAAAAAAAAAAAGAAAAACTGGGTTATCATGTTTCCCGGGGAATTTTTTTTTTTTTTTTTTTTTTTTTTAAAGAAAAACTAAAAAAAACGAAATTTACAGTAATGACATTTAAGAAAAAGAAAAAAATTTTTTTTTTTATTTCTTTTGTTTTGTTTGTTTCGTTTGTTTGTTTTTTAATACGTAAGAAAATATATTAAACATAATCATTATTAACGTCGTCCGATAACCCAAAAAAATTTTTTTTATTAGTTATAACCGGAAGTTATATATATTGAAAATTTATTTTTGATTAGATTTTCGACCTTTTGATTGATTTTAAATAACAAAAAAAAAAAATTATTAAAATAAAATTTAGATTTTTATAAATTTGTAATTATTATTTGCAAATGTCGTTGCCCCCCCTTTTTTTTCTTTTTTAACAAATTAAATTTGTAAATATTGATTTTGTTCAGAAAAAAAAAAAAATGTTACGTTTGTTAAATAATTTATAAAAAAATTTTTAAAAAGTTACAAAAACGAACGAATTTAATTTAATGAGGTTATTGTTTCGATAATAAATCAAACATTTGGACATTTAATTTAATTTGAATGTTTTTTTTTTTTTTTTTTATCAATTATAGATATTAGTATAAATTTAATAATTGTTACTAATATGATAAAATTGTCACAATTCAAGGTAATATTACTAGAATAAAAAAAAAAAAACAATAGAAGAAAGCAACCATTAAAAAATGGATCATTTCAATGGATAATTTTTTTAGTTTTTCAAGGTTTGATTTTATTTAAAACAAACGTTAAAACAAACGTTTTATAACAGTTTTTTTCTGCAATATTAATTTTTTAAATTATGGTTAATCATGAAATCCTTGTTAAAAAAGGGAAAAAAAAATTGTCTTAAAGTTTTTTTTAAAAAAAAGAAAAGTTTTTGTAAATTTTTTAACAAAAAGATAGAAAACCCTCATTAAAAACTTTTGTGATTTATCTACAAATTTTCGAAAACGACGACGACGACAACGACGACGACGTTAATCAATGTTTAAACCTTTTTTTTTTTTTTTACTTATCCAACCAAATATTATTAATTTTGTAAAATGAATAAACGGTAGTAATAATAATAATAATAATGGATATTTTACCTGCAATATATCTGTCACACTCACTTCCTGTATTGGAGTAACATTTAAACGATTTAAATATGGTTGCAAAAATTTTTTTTTGTATAATAGAATAATTGGAAATAATCGAATATTGCATGATGATGATGATGATGATGATGATGATACATACGCCTTTGCAAATATTTTTCTTATGCAGATTACAAAAAAAAAATTTTACATAAGAATAAAAATAAAACAAAACATGATGCCAATTTACAACATTAGATTTTTGCATTTAAATAAATTTTTTTGATTTTATTTTTTTAAAATTTATATTAACAAAAAAAATTTTTTTTTTTTATTTAAACAAATTTGTCTAAGTTTTATTTATTTATTTATAATTGATTCAAGTTCGAGAAATTTCGATAATGTCGATAATTTATAAAAAAGAAAAAAATGAGTTAGAAGAGTATATTATATATTTATTACGGAGGAAAATAAATTTATTTTATTTTATTTTTTTTTTAATTTTTATTAACAAAAAAATAATTTTTTTTTTATTTAAACAAATTTGCCTTAATTTTATTTATTTATTTATAATAGATTCAAGTTCGAGAAATTTTTATAATGACGATTATTTAAAAAAAAATATCAGTTAGAAGAGTAAATAATTATTACGAGGAGAAAAATTTTTTTTTTATGTAGAATTTTCGTTATAAATATTTCGTTCGTAATGACAAGAAATGAAAAGTTATATAAATTACGTAATGCGGAGAGTAATGGTAATAAAAAAAAAAAAAATTTTTTTTTCTAGAAACTTCGTCATCGATAATTAACGTTTAAAATAAAAAATGAAAAATTGCGACAATTTGCGAAAAAAAACGCAATAAATTTTTTTTTTGTCATCGTCGTCGTCGTCGTTTGTCGTTTGTCATCGTTTGTCGTCGTTTGTCGTTGTTTTGTACAAAAAAACAAAAAAATTTATTTACGTGTTGAATTAAACACACAATCTGAATTTTCTCCATTTAAAAAAAAAAAAAAAAAAAAAAAAACACTTTAGCCAACAGTGTTGTTGTTGTTGTTGTATAGTAGTCGATATCTCGTGACTGTTTTATTGATAATAAAAAAACACACACACATTCTTTCATTATTATTATTATTACTATTTTGATAAAAAAATTTTAAAAACAAAGTAAATAATAATAATAATAATAATTGAAAACGTTATGATGTCACAGGTAATTTTTTTTTTTAATAAAGAAAACAAAAAATGGGTCGGTTTAATTAATTAATTGAAAATTATATTTAATTTTTTTTTTTTTTGGGGGGGTAAGGGAAGGATGGGGAGGGAGGAGAGAGAGAAAGGGAGGGGGGGGGGGAAATTTTTTTTCTTATCTCCCGTATTGTTTTTTTAAAAAAGAAAAACTAACCGTTTTTAAATGTTTGATTTTTTTTTTCTTTATACGGTTTGATTTTAATAGGAATTTTTTTTTTTTTTTTTTTATGGGTTAGCGATTGCGAGTGCGTTTAAAAAGTTAATTAATTTTTTCTTTTTTTTGTTTTATTTTATTACGTAATAAAATTTTAATTTGTTTCTTTTTTTTTTTTTAACCGAGACTTAATTAAATAATATTCAAAAAGGAAAAAGAAAAAAAAGGAAAAAAAGGAAAAAAAAAGAAAAAAAAGAAAAAATTACGTGTCAGGTAACGTGATATTTTTTTTAATATCGTTGATTACTTATTAAATTATTATTATTATTATTTAAATTCGTATGATGATATGATTATTCTTATGTATTATTATTATTAAGTTTTAACGAAACGGTGCGTTGTAAAAGTTGACAAAAAAAATATTAATAATAATAAGTGCAAATTTTTTTTCAAACATTTCACCTGTTTTTTTTTTTTTTTTTACTCTCTTATCACGTTAACGCCTTTTAAATTTTTATCACGTTGGATTTAAACAAAAAAAAAAAAAAAAAAAACATGTTAATTGTTACAGATAAGTGAAAAGGTATTTTTCTAGAAAGAAAAAAAAAAAAAGGAAAAAAAATTACACACGTAATGTAAAAATGCCAAAATACGTTTGGAATAATTTAAAAATAAAAAAGGATTTAAATACAATAAAAATTGATTTTGCACTTTTAATATTAAATCAACCTATAACATGTGATCCGGAATTTATTAAAACCTTATGGACGAAAGGTAAATTTTAAATAAAAAAAATCATGATTAATAATAATAATATTTTATATAATTAATTTAAAAATTTTACAGGTCACCGAAATAATAAAAAAAAAAATTGTTTTAAAGTGAAAATTTATAAAATAAAAAAAAAAATGGAGAATGAAAAATGGAGAAGAGCAATTTAGTTTGTTTTGTTTTTTTTTTTTTTTTGTATTTTTTCCAGCTCAGATTCGCGGTTTGGTCGATGGCGGATCGAATAGATGGTTGGATTTTATTAAAGAACAAAATTGTGAAAATTTACAACTTCCAGATTTCATTTCCGGTGATTTCGATTCAATACTACCGGAAACTAAAAATTATTTCGAAAGTAAAAATGTTACACTCGTACCGACACCCGATCAAAATTACACGGATTTTACAAAAGCTTTAAAATATATAAAAAAAGAAATCGAAGAAAAAAATTTAAACGTGAGTTTTTAGCTTTTGGAGAAAACAAAATAATAATAATAATAATAATAATAACGGATTTTTTTTTTTTTTAAACCCACATTTAGGTCAAAAATATATTTGTCATATGTGAAAATGGCGGTCGTTTCGATCAAATAATGGGTAACGTAAACACGTTGCATTGTTCCATCGATTTATATACACACATTGATATAACGTTAATATCCAGCGAATCCGTCACGTGGGTATTACCACCTGGAGAACACGTGATAAATGTACCTGATTATTTTATTGAAAAAAAATACACTTGCGGTTTGATACCGTTTCGAGGTGGTACAATAATAACAACCAGAGGTTTAAAATGGAATTTGAGTAAGTTTATTTAAAAAAAAATTTTTTTTTTTTGATTATTTAAAAACCGATGAATGATAATAATAATAATTACTGTATTTTTATTTTTATTTTTTTTTTTAGATAAAACCGTCAGCGAATTTGGTAAATTGATAAGTTGTTGTAATTTATATTCGTCGAATGAAATTTACGTTAAATGTAGCAAACATTTATTATGGACATCAGAATATTGTTAAAAAAAAAAAACGTTACAAAATTTTTTTTTTATATAAAACCTTGAAAAGTTATTAACTCATTGTTAATTAACGATTTCTTAACATAATCGAACATCCATATTGTTAGTAACATTAAATTCTTTCTCGAAATTTTTTTTTTTATTTAAAACAAAAAAAAAAGTTTGTTTTTTTTTTTTTGTATGATTTAAAATGTCGCTGGCGATTTTGTCACAAAAAAAAAAAAAAATTTAATTTGTTTGTTTGTTGTTGTTGTTGTTGTTAACAAATACACAAAATATAACACAACAAACAATCACCATGAGAAAGTTTTAAAAGAAAAAAAATTGTATAAAACGTTTGTCGTTTTTGTAATTTTAATAGGATAAAAAAAATTATTATTATTATTATTATTATTATTATTATTATTATTATTATTATTTAATAGAAATGCTGCAATAAATATTTTATTGATTTAATGATATCAAATTTTTTTTTTTTTTTTATAACTTTTAATTGCCATTGATTTATCAACGATAATGAAACTTGGGGTAAAGGAAAAAGTTTTTGTTTGTAAACATTAATAAATCCACACACAATATCTTAATTATAAATAATAAATAAAAAAAAAAAAAAACAATAAAAATTATTATTATGTTTAAATATTTATATAAATAAAATAAATAATGGCTAAATTTCATTTCTTATTTATTAAATTTCTTTTAAAAAAAAAAATATATGAACAAAACATAAACATGTTTATTATTATTATTTATTTTAAATAATAAATTTTTATCTTGAGTAAAATTGAGCATAAAATTTATGAATAATAATAATAATAATAATAATTGTTATAAACAAATTTAATTGTTGGTTTCGATTATAAATGTTTTAAATTTTATTTTGTTTTTAATAATTTTATATAATATATAATTATGTTTATAATATATATATATATATATATATATTGGATGATAGAAAGGTAAATTTTTTATTAATTAATTAAATAAATAAATTAATTAAATAAATTTTTGTGTCACTGTGATGTAATAAGTATAATTAAGAGAAAAACGTTATGGTTTGTCTTTTGTTTTTTTTTTTTTTTTTTTTTGTTTAGGAATGATCTAGAAGTTTACATCACATTTTTTTTTTTTTATTCGAACGAACAATCATCCTCGACATTTATTCGACCCTAAATTTTTATTTTATTGCATTTAAATATTAATAAAAAAAAAAGTAAATAAATAAATAAATGATGCAGCCTTTTTTTTTTTTTTTAAAACTTTGTTTTCAACATTTTATTTATTTATTTATTTATTTATTAGTTTTAATTTATTTATTATTATTATTTAGTTAATTTGATATCGTTTTAAAAAATCGTTAATCATTTTATAATAAAATTAAGTTTTTTTTCTAACCCGAAAATTATTTTAATAATAAGAATGGTGCTGTAACAAAAAAAAAAAAAAAAATTTAAATTTTGACGCCGCCCTCTTTTTTTTTTTTTTTTTTTTTTTTTTAACGTTTATAAATATAAACGAATAATGAAAATTGTTTTTTAGTAAAATGAATTTATATTAAAATTTTTTTTGAAAATAATAACAAAATAAAATAAAATAGAAATTTATTTTCCAGAAAATTCTATGAAGAATAATAATAATAAAAATATAAACATGAACATAAATATGGGGAAATAAATGACGCTGATTGGTTATTTCCGTGTTGGCGGTTATCGTCAGTCCCCAGCTGTTTGACTGTTTAGTTTGTTCGAGAACGGAAATCGAGACTCGTTCTTTTTAAAAATTAACCGTCAGTCAATAGAAAAATAGAAAAAATTTTAATTATGGGATGATAATATTTCATTTATTAATAAGTAAAAGTTTTCAAATTAATAAATAATTTATTTATTCGATAAAAATTTGAAAAAAAAAAAAACGTTTTTTTTCGTTATAAAAGTCATGATTTAATATAAACAAAATGTAAGAACTAAATTTTTTTCTTTTTTATTATTATTATTAATATTTTTTAAATTCTAAACGTCTGAACGAACGAATTGTTTAATTTATTTTTTATTATTATTATTATTATTATTATTATTATTATTTAAAAAAAAAAAAAACGAAAGACCAATTTTGATACAAAAGCATAATAAATGCCAATTTTTTTTGCGTTTTGATTTTGTTTTTAAAATTTTTTGTAACGTTTTTTTAATAAGATCTTATTTAAATTTAAAATAATAATAATAATAATAATAATTAAAGTTTTTTATTAAAACAATCAGATAATAATAATAATAGTAATAATAATGATGACAAACAGTGGCATATGGTCATCTGTAATGATTTTTTATCTAAAAATAACTATCCTGTTTGACAGTTATTATCATTATCATTATTAATGCCGCAGTTGTATTTTAATGAGAGTTATGTAAATAAAAAATACATTATTTAAAAAAATTTCAATAAAAAATCCTTGGAAAACGGGTTACGTAAAAAATTAATAAATAATTTTTTTTTTGTTTTGAGGGGGGGGGGTAGGTGAAAGAACAAAAAAATCAATAGGCGTTTATTTATCATTATTATTATTATTATTATTATTATAAACACTTTATTTATTTATTTATTTATTTTTTTTAAATTTATGTTATTAATTCAAGCTTTATTCCCTCTTTTATTAATGTAAAAATCTTAAAACAGTTTTTTTTTTGTTTTAAATAAAATTATCTGTGACGTTATCAGTTTTCGTTTAGCAGATCAAGGTCTTCAATTTTCATTGATTTTCGATTCCACACTCACTGTAGAGTTCATGTTATTATTACAAAAAAAAAAAAAAAAAAATGTTGTCGTGGCCTTCAAAATTCTGGACACGTATATAGTTCGTGACCCCAATATTTGATTCACATTGTTATTGTTACCCCCCTCCCTCCCTTCTCCCCCCCAAAAAAAAAAAAAAACAAATTTTTTTCCATAACAATTAATTAACCTCATAACTGTGGGGTTTGTTTTGCTTTTTTTTTTTTTTTTTTTTTTTTTACAACAATTTAATTTTGATACTAACCGATAAATTAATAATAATAATAATAATAATAAAATAAATTCACATTATTATTATTATTATTATTATTATTATTATTATTATTTTTTAATTGAATAAAATTAAAAACTTTAGAAATAGTTTAAAGACAAATTGTTTAAGCAAATGTTTTTTTAAATTGGTTTAATTGAAAAAATTTTTTTTTTTAAATTAATTTTTTTAACAATGATGATGATGATTATTATTATTAAAACACGTGAATATATTTATTTATTTTTTTATGATAAAATAAAAATTATTATCATCGTCACAGTTACATAAAAAAAAAAAAAAAAAATTCAATGTTTGCTCCTATGTATAAATTTTGATATTTAGGTTGATGACTTTTGAAAAAAAAAAAAAAAAAAAAAAAAAAAAAAACAAAATGTCGTTAATTTTGTGATTAAATGCAATTTATTAAACGTTTGTTCTATTCTTTGTCTTAAATAAGTTCAATAAAAATTTAAGTCAATTATATTAAAAACTTTAAACAATATTTAATGATTTTTAGGCAATGGAAATTTTTTATATGTAACTCTACATAAACTCTCTTAAATTGCTTATTTTTTTTGTCTCGTGATACATATGTGAGAATACATTATTAAATAAATGCATAAATAAATAAATAAATAAAATAAAAATTTTTAAAAATATATTTTATGTTTGATTGAATTCATCCAATTACAAAAGAAAAATTTTATTGATTGATTTGTTAAAACCTTACATATATATATTATTTACATGTGATTTATTTTCCCTTTTGAAATAAATAATTAAATAATAATCATTTTTATATATAAATAAATGTTGAGATTTTATTGTTGAAATTTTACTATCTCATTGATAAGAAATTTTTTTTTTTTTAAAGGTATACAATTTTAGTGTTATATAAAATATTTATTGATATAGTTCAATTCAATTTCTATGTTTAAATTTTTTTAAATTTAATTAATAAAATATTTTTTTTTTTTTTTGGAAATAAATAAAATTTAAATCTTAAATTATTAAAAAATATTTGGACAAGGCAAAAAAAGGTTTGTTGTTTTTATTATTATTATTATTCATTTTATTTAATTAAATTTTTTTTTAAAAAATATGATTGAGTGATATTTTAATAAAAGTTTCATTGAAATCATCGATTTTGTACTTATCTATAAGATTATTTGATAAAAATCACAGGATTTTAAAATTTCAGACTTTTTTAAAAAAAAAAAAAAAAAAAAAAAATGTCTGATTGTAACAATTTAAATTATCATGTAATTATTTTAGTGTAATTTAATTTAATTAATTTAAATTAATTTAAGTGATGGTGCATAAAAGTCTGTTCTTCACAAACGTACACAATTTATTTATTAAATAAAAATTTCTCATGATTTATTTTAGACCAAGATGGCTTCCATGTTTAGAACAGAAGAAATGGTTTTATGCCAATTGTTTATACAACCGGAAGCTGCCTACGCTTCTGTTTCAATTTTGGGAGAATTAGGAATCGTACAATTTCGCGACGTAAATTAAATAATTTTTAATTAAAATATTTGTTTTTTATTAACAAAAAATAATAATAATAATTATACGATTAATATATGATTATTTTGTTGTTTTTACAGTTGAACAGTAGGGTAAACGCTTTTCAAAGAAAGTTCGTGGCAGAAGTGAGACGTTGCGATGAAATGGAGCGTAAACTTCGATATATCGAAGTTGAAATAAAAAAGGATAAAGTTAAAGTTCCTGAAACAAGTGTAATTCCGAACGCGCCAAATCCTAGAGAAATAACTGATCTCGAAGTGAGTAAATAACTATTTTTATACTTAAAATTAATAATTAAATGTTTTCTACATACGTGTAGACATTAAAAACGTGTCATATTTTGTATTAATAATCTAATCTGTAGGCTAAATTAGAAAAAACGGAAAATGAAATCCAAGAATTAAGTGGCAATGCAGTTAATCTTCATTTCAATTATTTGGAATTGACAGAATTAAAACATGTTTTAGAAAAAACTCAATCATTTTTCACAGAGGTGAGAGTTTTTTTAAAATATATTTCCTTCACTTTAATTATATAAAATATTTAAATAAATAAGTTGTTTCTTTTTGTTGCATTCATAGGACTTTCCAGTAAGTTTACATCATGACATCCATGATGTACATTTCATGATCTTTTTTTTTTTTTTAAATATTTTGTCGGGTACAACAACAATAATTCACATAATAATAATAATAATAATAATAATAATAATAATAGTTTTATTTAATGCAATACATTTACTTTTACTTTGATTAAAAAACAAACAAACAAACAAACTAATTTTATGAATTTTATTTTATCATTACAGCCAGCATTACAACAGGATGAAACATCTGAATCATTAACTAAATTTCTTATAAATGATGAAAATGTTGTGTCTCAAGCTCAAAGAGGAAGATTAGGGTAAGGTGGTTCATCTGGATGAAAAATACTAATTTTAAATAATAATAGTTTGTTTGTTGTTTGTTCGAGTTCGATTAGTTAAAAAATGGAATCGAATTCTACGACTAATCCAATGCTACTATCCGAACGTGTGAGTTCGATATTTTCCCTGTCTTCGGATAATTTGTCAAATATATAATTTAACATATATGTATTTGTTATTATTCCTAAAACGTAAAAATATGTTATTATGTATTTCCATGCTAAAAATAATTGAAATTTAATAAAACGATTCGTGTATATTGTACGAGACATGTTTCTTTTTTTTTTTTTTTTACACTAGTAAATTTTATTTTAAAATGTTTTAAATTCTTTTTTTGTAAAAAAATATTAATGAAGTAATTATTATTATTATTATTTGAAACGATGGATACAACTGATGGAAAAAGAGGGGTGCCAAATATTAAAAAATAAATTTTTGGTTTTTTTTATGTAAAATTTAAATATTAGAACGAATATCATTCCAAAGGTTTATAGTTTATATAAATTAAATGTTTAAATTTTTAGTTTTGTGACTGGAGTAATTTCTCGTGAACGTGTTCCAGCATTTGAAAGAATGCTTTGGAGAATATCCAGGGGAAATGTTTTTTTAAGACAAACCGAAATTGAAATCCCTCTTCAAGATCCAAATTCCGTAAGTTTGTTGTCACGTGAAAATAAGATTTTTTTTTTTTTATAAAAAGAATAATTTTTTTTTTTTTTTTTTAAATTTTCTAGAGAAATCAATTGTACAAAACAGTATTCGTGGCATTTTTTCAAGGTGGCGAACTTAAAAGCAGAGTTTTAAAAGTTTGTGCCGGATTTCATGCCAACATGTATCATTGTCCCAACACAAATGCAGAAAGGCAAGAAATGTTGAACGAAGTTAAAACACGCCTGGAAGATTTAAAACTGGTGAGTTTGTATTTTTCTTGTGAAAAAATTTTATGTTTTTTCCGCACAAAAATAAAAATTACTTTTGTTTTAGGTTTTAAACAGAACGCAAGATCTTAGAGAACGTGTTTTGGTCACCGTGGCTCGCGAATTACAAGACTGGACGATAAAAGTTAGAAAAATGAAAGCCATTTACCATACTTTAAACATGTTCAATATGGATGTGACAAAAAAATGCCTCATTGGAGAATGTTGGACTCCAGCTGCGGATCTTTCAAAAGTACACAGTGCTCTTGCTGATGGAGGCGTACGTTATCATCATCATTATTATTAATAACATTAAGGGATTCGTTCTATTTATTTATTGTCTTTTAGAGAGTCGGGGGAAGTTCGATTCCATCATTTTTAAACGTAATTGAAACCCTCGAAGATCCTCCGACTTATAACCGTACAAACAAATACACAAAAGCATTTCAAAATATAATTGATGCTTATGGTATTTCTTCCTATGGAGAAATAAATCCAGGTTCGATTTTATTATTATCCTCTTTTCTTCCTCCTCCTCCTCCTCCTCCTCGTGCTGGAATTAATTTACTTTTTATTTTTCAGCATTGTACACGATAATTACATTTCCGTTTCTTTTTGCTGTCATGTTTGGAGATTCCGGACACGGTATTATATTGACGTTATTTTCCGGTTTCATGATATTAAAAGAAAAACAATATTTAAAAGCTAAAATTAAAAATGAAGTAAGTATAATTAAAATTTTTTTTGTTGCTGTTGCGAACACCAGGAAAAATTTTTTCTTTTTTTTTAGATCGGATCAATTTTTTTCGGGGGTCGTTACGTTATTTTCCTCATGGGTTTATTTTCCATATACACGGGAATTATATACAACGACATGTTTTCAAAATCGATAAACGTTTTTGGAACGAGCTGGAAATCTCAATTAAACGAAACGGAAATATTAAAATCAAAATTTTTAACTCTGGATCCAGCAACTGAAGAATATTCTCAAGTACCTTATCCGTTAGGTATCGATCCTGTTTGGCAGGTAAGTTTTTTTTAAATAATTTTCTTTGAGCACTGAATTCGGTTTGTTGGCTTTGATGACACCCACACTTTACGACATTTTCCAGCTTGCCAATGGAAATAAAATTGTCTTCCTAAATTCTTTTAAAATGAAATTATCTATTATTTTCGGTGTCGTACACATGATGTTTGGAGTTTGTTTAAGCGTATTTAATCACACGTAATTATTATTATTATTATTATTATTATTATTATTATTATTATTATTTTTCCTGTCCGAATTCCAGGAAAAGCCATTTAAATCCCATTTTCTTTGATTTTAGGTACTTTAAAAATTATTCAAACATAATTTTGGAATTTATTCCGCAAATATTATTTTTAAGCATACTTTTCTTTTATCTAGTCATACTTATTTTTTTAAAATGGATCATGTATTCGGCAAATAACGGTAATATTATTATTATTATTATTGTTATTAATCCCTTATAGATTTTAAAATGATTTTTTTTCTTATTCAAGTTGGACCCAAGGGAACTTATTGTGCTCCAGCTATCCTTGTCGTATTTATTAATATGGTATTAATGCAATCGAGTAAAACAAAAAATGGATGCGATGATTTTATGTTTTCCGGACAAAATGAAATGCAGGTCGCATTCGTTGTCATATGCCTTGCTTGCATACCTGTTTTATTATTTGGAAAACCTTTTTATATTCTTTACAAATCGTCGACGAAAAAAAAAACGGTTTGTTCGAAATTGATTTTAGAAGGTTTTGTTGTTGTTTTGTTGTTGTCGTTGTTGCTGACAATTTTCCAATAAAATTCTATTTAAGGTATCGAAAATGGAGAATGTCGAAAATCAGGGATTCGAATTACAAAGTTCAGAATTACATTCGGATGATTATGTAAAATTGGAAAATGTAGAAAATGATAAATCAAATGAAAATTTTAAAGAAATAATGATACATCAAGCCATTCATACAATCGAATATGTTTTGAGTACAGTTTCACACACGGCTTCCTATTTAAGATTATGGGCTCTTTCTCTTGCTCATTCTCGTGCGTTTTTATTTATTTAAATAAATTTTTCATTTCGTTTTCAATTCAAAAAAATTTTTTTTTTTTTTTTCTAAAATAGAATTATCCGATGTTTTATGGAGTAAAATTCTCCACGAAGGATTAACGAGTGATTCTTATTCTGGTATACCAATGTTATTTGCCATATTCGGTGCTTGGGCATTTTTAACAATATCAATATTAGTCATGATGGAAGGATTGTCTGCTTTTTTACACACATTACGTTTACACTGGTGAGTTTTAAGCAGACGAAAAAAAAAAAATTTCGTTTTCCTGAAATCCTTATTAATTTCTTTTAAATAACGTTTTAGGGTCGAATTTATGAGTAAATTTTACAAAGGAGAAGGTTATGCATTCGTACCATTTTCGTTAAAAAAACTTTTGGACGAAGATTTCGAAAGCGAATAATAATAATAATAATAATAAAAAAAAAAAGATTTAAATAAAATTGTAGTCAAATAAATTAATAAATGTAATTTATTAACAAATATATATATATATATATATATTTTAATTTATTTTTAATAATTATTATTATTATTATTACAATTGAAAACTATTTGAAAATAATTAATAAGCTTGTTCGAGTCGTAACGATTTTTTTAATATAAATTTTTACAATTAAAGCATATTAATATTATTATTATTATTATTATTAGGTATATGAATGACGTCATTTTTTTTCGTTTTACATGATAATCTCAGACGTTTTCGTTTCGCTATCATTAATTGATAAATAATTATTCAACCATTGATCAATGACGGGTAAATTTTCTTCGTTCCATTTAACTTCTTTTTTTATGTGTTTTAACGATTGTTCGATAACAGGTTCGGCCGTACCGAATTCACCCTGATGACGTACGTATAAATCAGATACCTGTTTAAAAAATGGTAAATAAATCGGTTGGACGATGTTGATTATATGTGGGGGGGGGAAAGGAGGGGAGGGGGAAAATATTACCATGTCGAAACCATCTTGATTTTTAAAATTTCTCGTTGCTGCGCTAACTAAATTATCCCAAAGACCATTTTCTTTATTGCTGTACCTGAAAAATTTTTTCATTTAAATTTATGAGGATTAGAGAAGAGATTTGTTGCAGGGTAAAGGTTTGATGCATACCTGGTTCTAAGCATATTCCAATTTTCCGACAGTAAATTAAATAAAGCCGTGTAACCAGCTTGATTAGATAAAACGCTAAGAATAAATCTAACGTTGCCATCGGTTATTGTCGAATTCGGATCCAACATCGTCATATTTAAAAGTCTACGATAGAAAATTTGTTATCATTATTATTATTATTTTGGGGAGGGGGGGGAGGAAATAAATAATCGTTGATTTACTTTTCGACGTTCCAAGGTTTCGTTGGACAGCTCACTAATGTTTTTAATAAATAATATCGATCTGCTTGTTTTAAACTGGGAGAATATTTAAAATATCTTTCCAATCCGAATTCCCATTCTTCTTTGGTTCCCCATTTAAAAACCCAACAGAAATGAGATTGTGAAATACTTAAAATTAAAACCAAAAAAAAAATAAATTTATTATTAAATGTTGATTAGGTCATTCGTGAGGTCGATTACAAAAATATTATTATTACGGTATTCCCGCATCAGGTTCGGGAAACTCCATCCATTTTTTCCATTGCATTCGTGCTTCTTCGAC
>NW_002987853.1:590251-637112 GCF_000006295.1 Pediculus humanus corporis | reverse complement strand
AAAAGCTGCTTGCCAAACGATTGGATCTTTTTCGTTGTATAAAAATCTCGTTAAGATTAGTGCCACGTCAAATTTTAATTTTCCAGCGTATGCCAAATTTAAAGAATCGTGTATTAATTTGGCTCTTGTTGCAGGTGGTATTTGACCGTTGGCGGCAAATTTTTCCAGAAAATACGAAAGCAATTGCCAATTATATGAATCGTAATTAACAATGAATGGCCCTTGAAATAAAAATTTTTTTTAAACATTTAAAATCCGTTAAACTTTTTTCGTCTGCAGATAATTTTTCCGTTGGTTATTTACCAATTTCTTCCGGATTGACGATGACGAAATAATTCGAAGATGGTAAATTATTAACGATAATTTTTTTTTCATCTTTCATCCAGGCAACGGGTTTCATTTGGGAAAAATTCAAATTGTTTTGTCTGACAACGATTAATGGTATCATCCATGTTAGATTTTCATCAACGTTTGTCGTATTTTCATCTGCGTGATCTCGAATGAAAACCGACTGAAAAATTAAATTAAAATTTATTAGAATTTCATCGAATGGGCGCGAATGAAAAATTTAAATGTACCTGAGTTACTTCCGCCGAATTATTTTCGTAATTTCTTATAAAATCAACCAATGGCAACCTTTCTTTATTTATCCAAGAATTTGCAACTTGAGTTATAGTGACGGGGTCTGGTAAAGTTCCATCGACTCCAGCACGTTCGGTTAAAGAATTCCATACGTCATCTTGTGTAAATGTTTTGTGTTTCCTGGAGAAAACATACCTCAAGATCAGCCTTTATATTTCAACAAAAAATTTTTTGTTTTAATTTTACCTTTCTTTGATCAATTGTTGAATGGCTTTTTGAAACGTATTTTCAGATAATGTGTAATTTAACATCCTGAGAATGAGTTCACCTAAAATTTTTTTTTTTTTTAAAATTAATTTTATTTTTTAATAATAAACTCTTTTATTTAAATAAATTAATTATTATTACTTTTCGTAACGGTTTTTGGAGGTTTTTGTGATGGTAATTGTTTATAGGGTTGACTTCGTCCGTATTCGTAGTAAAGAGGATAAGTTTTAGTCCAAAGTCCCGAATTTTGTATCATCGAAGAATCTATCTGTAAAAATTTTTTTTTTTTTGAAATTTATTTTCAGGATACGGGATAAAAAAAAATTGTGAAATAAATAAAAAAATTGTTAGAAATTTACCCTCAATGAAATTATATAAGCGATGAAATTACAAAGAGCTTTATTAAGGTGTACTTCGCTCCACCAATGAGGTGTGATAAGATTTCCCACCCATTGATAAACTAATTCTTTGGCAATGTGTCTAACTAAATGCTCCTCCGTCGTTAAATCACTTTCTCTGTTGGCAAAAGAAAAGTATGTATAAATTGTGGAAGATGTAAATACACGTTTAGAATTATTTTCCAACACTAACTTGAAAAAAATAACTCCCCAAGTTGAATCGGGAATGGCTGTGTATCCCGGAAGAGCAATTAAATCTAATTTGGGTACTGGTAACGGCATATCAAAATACAATTCGAGTTCTTTTAAAATTTTCGGTGCTGATTTTGCTGCATTTTTCAATGCTGGTATGATATCTTCTCGACCCCAAACTCTCACGGCTTTAAATAAAATAAAAAAATTTAAAAAATAATTTTAATTAATAATTAATAAAAAAAAAGAAAAACCTTTATCATATTCTTTTTTATTATCATTGTTTTTGGGAGTTGGAACTTGTTGAAGATCTGATATCATAACAGCTAATGAAAAAGTTGAAATTGGTGGAGTCGTTTGAAAATGATCCCAAACCCATTCATTTTCCGTATTGCTAAAAAAAAAAAGAAAGAATTTTCCCGGTTGGGTAAATTTTTCACAATAAACGGATTTACGTAAGAATGTTTTTTTTAAAAATACCTTTGCTCAGTTTGCAAAACTGGCATATTTGAAATGGCTACCATTTTAGGATTTCTAGCAATTTTAATTTCGAAGGGAACTTTATATGCAGGTTCGTCGAAACATGGAAAAACTCTTCTCGCGTGATTTGGACGAAATTGAGTCGCGACAAATTGCCTGCGACGAAATAAAAATATACTTTTTTAAATATAAATGAATTGATTTCATAGAATGTTTTCTTTTTTTTAAAAAAAAAACATTTATTTCTCACTTTTTTTCTCCCGATTGTTTATGTACGTAACTTTCTTGGAAAAATCCATCTTTGCTATTTGTTAAAAGTGCTCCGGTAAATTTTAAATTCACTTGATAGTTTTGCCCTCGTTTTAAACTTCCCATTACGTGAATTATATACCATTGTTTGTTTAACTGTCTTTCTGTTTTAATTATTTTCAATGAAACCGATTCGTGATTGTTATTGTCAACGGAAATTGTATCCGGCATATCTTTTTGCCTATTGTTCCCCAAAACGATTGAAATTAAAAATGTTTAAAGTGTGTTATCATATGCAATTATTTAATTAACGTTTGTAACTCACGGTTTAATGTCGGCCGCTATGACTCCCGGAAGAGGTTTCGATTTATTTATTTCGGTTGACGATTCTGATTTTTCCGATTCTTCTGATGAATCAGACGAAGATTCGTTTTTCCCTTCTTCTTCTTCTTCTTTGTTTTTTGTTTTTGATTTTTCTGCTTCTTTTTCGTGGCCTATAATAACATTTGAATCAATTAAATAAATTAGGACTCTTATTTAGCTTTTCATCCTGAATATTTAAAACAAGTACCTGAACCCGCAGTGCAAGATGAACCCGAGGTACAAGCATTTTCCGGTATGAAACTAGAAGATACAGGAACTAATCTGGCAGCTCCTACCGGTACCGGTGCCACAGGTACCGGTTGTTCTGTCGTTTTTGCCGTTGTAGTTTCTACAGTTGACACGGTTGATGTACCGGATGTTGTAGTTTCAGGAAGAGTTGTGGTTGTAGGGATGGGTGCATGCTTTTTGACAATTTGACGAGAGGGAAATTGTATCACACTAATATCACCCTCAGATATTTCCAGTTCTTGATGTGCATTTAGTATAATTTTATCGGTATCTTCCAAAACCGTTATATTTATTGTTACATGTCCTTGAAATTCTCCTTCTTCAATAAATGGTTGCAATTCTAAAGCATAACTTACAGGAGTGATATCCCTGGGTAACCGAACGTCCGATACATGTTCTAATGATGATATTAAGTCAATACTTCTTTTAAATCTCTAAAATATCAAATTACAAAAAAAAAAAAAAAAAAAACATTTTAACTTAAATAAATATTTAAAACTTTTTCCATGTTGCAACCCATTAAATTTATCTATTTTCAATCCTTTGAAAAGGGTTGGGTTTTTTTGTAAAAAATTTAAAAAAAAAAGGTTTTTTTTTTTGTAAAATTCATTGAGTTAAAACTTACCGAACCTTCATTTTTCTTAAGAACAAAAGCATGAGATTTAAGATAAAAACAACAGAAAAAAATTACATACAGAAAAATTTTTTTCATTTTCTTCACTGTTCGCACTTAAGTTCAAATATATTAAAAGGTTTTTTAAATTGTCCTTTTTCCACTGTAAGATTTCCATTTCCCGTTAGAAAAGGCACAAATGATTTTCTTGAATTATCAAAATGGTCTATTATTTTAAATTATAATTTTAGTTTTCAGCGTACAACATGACTAAAATTCAAATATTTGTTAACAATATCAGTTTTAGTTAGGTTTACAGTTGTTGAAATTCTTATTAATTCACATCCCTTATTGCCATTTAATTAATTCAATTAATTTTTTTAAAATTATAAAACTTATTTTATGCTTTACAATAATATTTTATTGATGATTCCATACATAATCATAGAATTTTTACAAAATGTCCTAAATGGCCAAGTATAACTACCAGAACAATTAAATCTGATGAATTTTTATAAACTTCCAACAAGGTTTTGATTTTACCATTTGTTTTATAAGAAAACATATTTTAGTCCATTTTATAACTCTCTTCTTTGTAAAATTAAGATTTAATGGCCGGAGGTAAGAGTAGTATTATTATCCAATAAATTCAATTCATTAAACCATGAAAAGAGCAAGGACAAATATTGTTACTGAAATAAAAAATAACAAAAATTTTTACAAAAGGTTTTTTATTATAAATTTAAAAATTTGTATTCTATAATGTCTTACTTTATATTTTACATATAATAAAAAGAAGGTCAATATGTAAATAATTTTAAACTATTCAGCATTTCAAAAAACATATAAAATGTTTTTGTTAAATAATTATTTAATTAAATAATAATACATGATACATACATAAATACAATCCTTGAAATAAATTGATATGAAAATTTAAAATTTTCCTTTTCAGTTTGAAATGAATTAAATTTAATTTAAATTTTGAAATGAATTCAATCAAAGCTGCACAATTCACATCATTAATTTATTAAATATTTTATATAAAAAACAAATGATTATCAATTAAATTTACCTTTTTCAATTTTAAATTAATTAAATATAATAATTAATTAAATTTATTTTCATTAAAATATTAATAATTTTAATTAAATTGTTAAAATAATAATAATTTACCTGTATGTTAAACTTTTTTTGTCGGGGAAAAAAAAACGTTAACGTTTACCGCCAATTTGAATTTTGTCGTCTGCTTTTATTTTCAAATGGAATATTCAAAATGGCGGATAGACTTCGTTATAGGTAACACGCGAATGTGAAATAAAAACAAACGAATTATTTAGTAAGTATTTTATTTTATTTTATTATAAATACACCTTACATTTAAAATTGCTTTTAATAAATATTGTTTTTATTTATTTAAACTAATGTCGCCATTAATTATAAATACTTTTATTTGTAAATAAAAAATACCAATAATATCATTTAACACCGATTATTTATTTTAATATTAGTTTTTTTTTTTTTTTTTTTTTTTTCAGGCTATTTAAAGGCAATATTAAATCTTAATTTAATTTATTTTATTTATAATTGAATTAAGATAATTAGCAATGAACACATCTAAATATTTTTTTTTCCAAGAATAATACTTTAGAGAACAAACATCATTAATATTATTATTATGGATGAATGAATGAATGAATGAATGAATACATAAATGAAACCAAATTTAATTAGGTAAGTACAATTAAAATTTTTTTCCATTTTTTTTTTTGATTATTTTTTGGTATTATATTAATAATAATAACAAAAAAAAAAAAAAAAAAAAAAAAAACATTTATATGAAAGCATACAATAATTTCCATAAGCCTTATCATTATTATGATTATCATTATTAAAAAGCATGTTTTTTACCACAAAATGAATAATGTGTGTGTGTGTGCGCGTGTGAAAATTATTATTATTATTATTATTATTATTATGTGAGGACGGAGATTAATTTAAGAAAAAAAAATCAAATCAAAGCTTTATGGCACTAGAAACGTATAAAATAATTTTATTATTATTAAATTATTCATTCATTAATCTTATTTAATAATAATAATAATATCCCAAGGCTTTAATGTTTTTAAATACTTTTTTTTAATAATAATATTATTATTATTATTATCATTATTAATTATATAATATGGGTTCGATTTAAAGATGAAATTAAAATAAAAAAGACAATAATAATAATAATAAAAATAATGTGAGACAGACATTTTCTTACTAGAAATTCACTTAATCCATATACATACATATATATTAATAAATTTGTACTATTTCCGGTTATTTACACACGTGAAACAAACAAACAAACAAACAAAAAAACCTTTCGACAAAAATAATAATAATAATAAAATCAAATAACAAACTAAAACGAAAAGAAATTTTTAATAATAATAATAATAATAGAGACCGAAATGTTTTTTTTTTTCTATTGAAAATTAATTTCCCTTTAAAAATTTTGATGAGAGAATATATTTTAAAAAAATTATTATTATTATTATTATTATTATTATTATTATTATTATTATTATTATTATTATATTTATTTACATAAAAAAAGAAGAAGAAACCCTCGAACGAATTTATTAATTTACATTAAATATTAATATTTTAAAAACTAACTAACTACACGATTAAAAAAAAAAAGAAATACTATTTATAATAATAATAATAATAATAATAATAATAATAATAAAAATAATAATAATAATAAAATATCACAACAGAAAAGACAAAAAAAAAAAAAATAATAATAATATTTATAACGCGAATCTAACATGACATATTTATTTATTTATATTATGTATATATATTTATCTATGTATATATATTATATATATATATATATAATAATAATAATTAAAGTAAATACAATAAAAAAAAAAAAAAATTTTACTTTGCTCTGTTGTTGCCTCATGTGACAAAAAAAAAGTCTTTTTAAATTAATCAGTCAAATTTTTTTCTTATTTTAAATTTTAATATGGAGTTTTTTAGAATTTAAATTTTTTTATAAACAAAAAAAAAAAAAAAAATTATTTTTAATTTAAGACATATTTGATTTAAAAAAAAAAAAAAAAAGAGGGCGGTAATAAATAAATAAGTAAAACAAACAAACAATTAAAATGAAGGCCTCCGATGAGACTTGATTAAAAAAAAAAAAAAAATTTTTTTTATTCTTGGAATGATTTACGAAGAAGATCTCATAGATCGACATTTTTTTTTTTTTTTACAAAATGATATATCGCACGCACACGCACACGTGCACACGTGCACAGAAAAACAAACAAAAAACGTTTCGAATCGTGTTCATCAATTTTATTTTAGTTGTTGTTGTTGTTGTTGTCGGGAAAATGCTGTTGGCGATTTTTTTTCTTTTTTTTTTTTTTTTTTAATACAAATTAAGATTGTCTTACGTTATTAAATTTTTTTTTTTTTATTTTTATTTTTATTAATAATACTAGATGGTAACTTTATTAAATGTTGGTAAATCTTTACGTCCGGTTGAACTCCTACGATTTGTTCCAGAATCCGATGGTGTCGCGCCAACGTCCGTTAATAAATTAATCAAATTTGTGACGTCGGTTGTGGATTTGCACGAAGCCGTCATCGCATACGACAGACAACTTCTACCCTCGTGATCCAAAGTCCTCGGATTTGCTCCGTACTGGGTAAGTAAAAAAATCAATTTAAATATCGAATCGAAACTTATCGAATACATCGAATATCGAATCGAAACTTATCGAATATCGAAACTTACCCAAATGAGTAATTGAGCAACGGGCAAATTTCCCATTGCAGACGCTAAATGCAATGGCGTTCTTAAATCTTGTCCGCTAACCGTACAATTGACGTCTTCGGGAGTTGAATGAGCTAATATTATTAATAATGCTTTTATGTCCGCTCTGAAACAAACAAAAAAAAAAAAAAAAAGAAAAAAATGCGTTTTGCGTGGATTTGAATTCCCTCCTCCTCCCCTCTCCTTCCCTTCCCCTCCCCCGGCCTTTTGTGAAAAATCATTTAAATACCTGCAAATGGCATCAATGAGTTGTTGATTGATGGGCGTGCTGTAACTTAAACTTTGCAAAAATTCTTTGTTTTCGTATTTTGCTCTTATCCAACGTTCTTTCTCTTCTCTGCTCGAAGAAAAATTTGGCTTCGTTTGTCCTCCCGTATTTCTTTCCCATATCGAATTCGCCATCGCGTTCCCAATCGCTAGCATTAGGCTAAGAGGACCGGGTCTGAAATTTAATAAAAAAAATCCCGTTAAACTAAATAACCAACATGGCTTCGGTTGTTCAGAAAAAACTCTATAAACTTACGGCCATTCGTCGAGATCTAATGATCTCACCCTTGAAATATGGGATCCGAGATTTCTGTGAATGCCCGAGCATTCTATGCACATTAAAACGCCTAAATTAATACTCGCCCAACAGGGTTCTGAAACAACAAAAAAATTTACAGATCGATATCGTTCCCGGCCGTTATTTCGCGATATAATAATGATGATAATAATTACTTGGAGCATCGCAATCGACGCAATATGCATTTCCAGGTACTTTATTTTTAACGGCTATTAAAACAGCCGAATCGACGATTGCGAATCGAGATCGAGACTTGCTTATTTCGTTCCCTTGCAAACTATTCAATATCTGTTGTTCGATGGCGGAAACCCAATCGTCTCTTTCTTCCGAATTACTCGCTTCGAAATGCCACTGCTTGTTATCCAGGCTAACGATAAAAAATTCGTATCCGTCTGGATCTGAAACAACAACATAGCAACGGTTACAACCGGTGAGCAACCGTCTCTCATCCATTTTTTTTTTTTTTTGTGTCACTTACCGTCACATTCGGCATTTTTAACTCCGCTACTTTTTATTCTCCTGTGTCTTTTTTTAACATTTGGAGTTTCTATTCTAAGATCGGCCCCGTTAATGAAAACTGAATTGTTGGAAGGGATTCCATCGTCATTTTGTTGCGGCAAAGACAGAGAACCTAAAAATTTTCAATTCGATTAAAACGAATCCTTCCGATTGGATTCCGGTTAAAATTTAGGAAAACGTACCTGAATCTTTATTGGCATCAAAAGTCGACAATGAAGATTTATCACCGAGTTTTTTATCTTTTCCAACGTAATTACATAAGGAGAGATTCGAAATACCGTCGTTGAGACCGTTGCTCGCTGGAATTATAGATCTCGATCCTCTCGGCTTTTGACCGGGAACTTTTACCGTGACGTATTGCAAAGAAATTTCTTTCCCGTGTATGTTGTCCATGTAATCCTTTTCGTGAAAACCAATCAAAAACGTTAAAATTGTAATAAAGCCAATTTGATTGGCTACCATACACCATTGACGTCATAAATTAACATTCGAAAGGTACCTACCTGCAAGTTAGGATAATAAATGAGTCTCCCGTCATCGCACAGCGTCACATATTTTTTTTTCCATTCCTTGTTCAAAGACTTGCTACTTCTTTTGTACAAGAGTCCTTGCTTCAGAGGTATCGCTCTTCCACTTCCCAACTCGCCGCCATTTTTCAATTTGTCATCTCCCTTTTTCGACGACGTAAAAAGATTCGATCGCCTTCTAGTTTTCCTGCAAAAGAATCGCCAATTATAGGAACCGCAAACTTCTTTTAAGAATAAAAGGCACGTCAGTTATAAATTATGGATGTTATTCGTAATAACGCACCTAGACGTGGTGGGAGTAGAACTAGGAGTGGGCAAATCCTTATCCTTTCCCGACGTCCCCGTATTTTCTACATTTTGACTCTGTCCAAATTTCGTGTTGTTGTTTTCAGTGGTGAACGTGTGAGTTTGCGAAATGCCCAACGTCGCATAACTTCCGGCTCTTTTTTCTTCGTTCCTTAGGGAAACGTCAGCTTTGCTTATTATATCTGGATGCCTGTGAAGTTGATGACTCGATGCGGACAACGCGTGAATTTGTCGACTCATGGATTCCTGAAGGAAAATTTTTATTTTTTTTTTTATTCGGCTGTGTGTAAAAGCAACCGTTGTAACAACCGGGATGAAAAAAAGGAGACAGAGAATATTTTCAAGTACCTTATGGGGTATGTGACAGGGAGAAGCCGATGCGAGAGTGTTATTAGTCGAGGGAGATCCACCGGACGAACTGCTCGTGTTTATGATTCCATTCGTGGGAGACGGTTGAGAATAATGCCGCAATCCGACATTACCAATTGGAATCATCGAACTGAAGTGATTATTCGGCGTTGACGGTCTGGAATTTGTCGGCGTTCCGGGAACTTGCGACGTGATTTGATTATTAAGTCTTTGTTGAACAATTTTTTGACAAGCTGTTATTTAAACACGAGAATTAAAAAGAAAAATTAAATGACGTTAAACAGATGATGTAGTAGTTAGTAGTTTAACTTTATCTTTTATTCTCTTCTTTTCGACAGAAAAAAAAAAAAAAAGAAAAAAATGTCTCACCATCTTGAAAAACTCTTTCGACGTTAAGACCGTAGGTTGCACACGTTTCGTAATAACTGCAACGTTTTAAATCGCTTGCAAGTTTTCTCGCTCTCGAATCATCAATAACTCTCGGATTGTTTTCACTGATTGCATCCTGAGTTCCGACTAGAATGAGTGGAATCTCCGAAGAATTGCGATAATGAGCCATCTTTGTATAATAATTGTAAATTGCATTGAAACTAGCCTCGTTTTCTAAACTGAATACGAATATAACTGCGTCAACCCACGAGGTAAACTAAAATTTCGTGAAATCGAAAAAAAAAAGAAAAACATAATTAGAGACATGTGCAATTTATACAATTTTCATAGAGAGAGAGAGAGAGAGAGAGAGATAATAAACATTTTAAGAACATACTAGAACAAAATTTTTCCTCTTTCAGGAGAAAAAATCACTTACGAGTTTTAATCATTTAATTGTTTTTTTTTTTTTCTTTTTGTGGCAGATAAAATTGATCGTCGTGGTTTAGATCGCATTTATTATTAAACAATATAATCAATGTTATTGTAACTTTCTCTCTCTCTCTCTCTCTTTATCTCTTTCTATATCTATCTTTCTCTGACATGCTGCGCATTTGAGCGATTTCGAATAGGTTTATTGTTTGACATTTTTATTGAAATTAAATTCAATTTTTCCAAGGCATTTTTACTTTTCAACCTTCACGTATAAGAGAGGAAGAAGTGGTGGGGGGGGCGGGGGGCGGGGAGACGGAGGAGAAAAAGTGAACGGTAACAAAATTTTCAAATTTTACCTGCAACTCGGGCGGACCCCCTTCATCTCGAATGAGAAGAAGATAACTTTGTCCATCGACCAAAATTTCTTTTTTGAACCTTCCACCTTCCGGAGATTCTTCTTGCATGTAAGATCCCGTCAAGTACCGATGAACCAACGCCGATTTTCCCGACGATAGAGAACCGACGATTCCCAATCGAAGATCCGGGACGCCTCTCGACAAAGTCCATTCTTGACTATTCACGAATGAATCTATAATTCGAAAAGGAAAACAAAGAATTCAGATCGACTATCCCGAACTACAAAAAAAAAAAAAATTATAACACTGACTAAGAGTCACCAAAATCATTTCCCTTCCCTCCCCCCACAAACTAAAATTGGTAACAATCGAAAGAGAGAGAGAGAGAGACAGAAAACTTAACATTCTAAACGGTGGCCAATCTGTAACTGATAAAAAAAATTTTTTTTTGTGTTTCCTTATTTTGCAAGTCACCAACCAAATACCGGATAATTTCGCAATTGATATCACACATGTTGAAATTTAAATGCACGAATAAGATACGAGCCACCTCCTACAACAACATTCGAACGTTTACAAGAGAGGATAAAGAAATAATAATAATAATAATAATAATAAATGAATAATGCAAAGAAGGAAGGAAGGGGAGGGGGGAGGGGAAAAAAAAACGAATTTTTACTTTTCGATTACAGCCGGTATAGATTTTTCTAGAAAAAAAAAAAAGTTGGCGCCACAGGTAAATGGTAGCAGATAAATTAAGGGTATACGACGACAAAAAAAAAAAAAAAAAAAAAGGCATTCACGAGGTCACGCTGCATTGTATTCCAGAAACTCACTCAATAATAAGAACAGGGAATTTTAAAATCGTGCATGCAGCTGCTGTCTTGGGGAAGAAATTCGAATTCGACCAACTGCCACGATTTCGTGTACAAAACACATTTTCCCAGAAAAAAATTTTTTTTTTTCGAGTCACATTTTACGTTAAAGCCTTAATCTATAACAAAACTTTTCTTTCTTTATCTTTCCTGAAGGAAAATTGATAATTTTCCTTTTTTTATAATTTCAATCTGATTAGGAACAAGCAGGCATGCATGCATGCAGGCAGGCACACACACGTTCTCACCTGACATTTGCTAAAAGCACAAATTGTCATCCTTCGAACTCCATTTTTAAAAAAGGACACTTACTCACGATTTCCCCCCCTCCCCCCTCCTTCCCCTCCCCTTTGATGATGATGATGTTTCATTGAACAAACATATAAATAATTATAAATACAATAAAAACGACTTTTTTTCTTCTTTTTTTTTAATTGAAATCAACAAACAAGTTTTGTCAGATAATTAAAAAAAAAAAAAAAATTTATTTAACCGGAAATGATAAAATTAATAAAAATAATAAAACAAGTGAAGATTATTATTATTATTATTATTATTGCCAAAGAGGTTTTCCGTTACAACAACAAAACCAGAAGAAAAGTTTTCTGTTAAAACCACTTAAATGGATGAATTCGAATAAGTAACGTGTTAGAGAGAAAAAAAATGTGGCGGTTTCTAAATTTTTTTTTTTTTTTTTATTTAATGGCGTCTGTTTATATGTTTTACGTGATACGCTATAATTTTTTTTTTTTTTTTTTCCTCCATTATCGGACGGGAAAATTTCCGTTTATTAATAAATAATTTTTTAATAATAATAAAATTCCGTTTAAATTACTTTTCTCTCTCTCTCTCTCTCTCTCTGTCGTTCTGAACGGTATTTTTATTTTTATTTTTAAAAGCTATAAGCGAATTTAAGGTTTATTAATAAAACGCGTTTTTTTATTTTTTATTTTATTAATCTTATTAATAATATTTATTTTTCTGTATTTAAACCTGACTGGAAAAAATTTCCACATCATTCCAGTCTTTCTTCCTTCCTTCCATCAAAAACTCTGCTCATCGTCATTACAATGCGGAAATCGAGGATTGGAAAAAAATAATAAAAATACGATAATGATAGTAATAATGAGTGTAATCGAATGGGATAAAAAAAAAAAAAAAAATTTTCGCATCTAAATGTTAAGTCAAGGTGATGGATTGAGAGGAACAGAGAGAGAGAGAGAGAGAGAGAGAGAGAGAGAGAAAAGGAAACGACCCGTTTTTCCTCTCCTTTTAGTCAGCTAAAGGTTTAAGGTTCAAGATCATCGGACGATGAATTTCAAACTTTCGAAAAAAACGTTTTACATATACGTTTACGTAACTACCTATCTACGTACCTACCAACCGCTTCTATGTAGAAAAGAAGAACCGTGACATTAGTACCGGACACTCATCGTTTAGGTCAAAAGGTCAACGACGATTTTAAAAACAAACAATTTATGCTTTGCAACACGTATTCCCTCCTTTTTTTTTTTTTTTGTGAATTTTAATACGAATTTTTTTAAAATCGAGAGAGAGAGAGAGAGAGAAACGGAAACATTATTAATAAAATAAATTACTTTGTCTTACTTCCATTTTCATACGATTTAGGAGGTACGACGGACTCGGTCGGTCGGTCGGTCGGGAAAACTCACCAGATTTTCTTTTTTCCGTGCAAACCCAAGATTTAGATCTTGCGACTCTCAACGACCTCCTTTTGAGACTCCTCAAAAACGATTCCGGAGCTTTTTTACCCGATTGTTCGGAATCTTTATTTTTTTTCTTGCTCGATTTTTTACACGATTCCACCACTAAATTTTTATAATTCGTTTTACATTCGTCCGGCGACGACGATTCTTTTTGTCCTCCTCTCCCGTACGATGATAAATGATTGAAACTTTTCGGCGTCGACAAAATCTCTGGAATTTTAAAATTATCCCCTTCTCTGACACAAACGCATTGCGGAATTTTAAAACTCGCGCATTTGTTTTTAACCATAACTTCGTCGCCCAAAACTTTGACGACTTTTGCCTCGTTTTTAATTTCCAAAGATTTGAGTTTCGGCGAATTCGAGGATCCTTTTTTCAATATGTAATTGAATTCTCCCTCGGCCGAAGCGAGACTGCATCCTCGCTCTGGTCCAGGGAGAAGCCACTTCGTGACGATGAACAGTTTGAAGCCGTTTTTTTCCCCCCACCTGCCCCCTTCCGATTTCCGCAAAACGTAACCGCGCAAACCGAATTCATAAATTTAATAATTACATCAATAAAAAATTTCGATCACGGGTACTCGCGTAATGGTTTCGTTTTCCGGTTCCCAAATTAAAACCGACAAATCGAATCAAACACCACAACCTAAAATATTTTCATTCATCCTTTTTTTACGTTCGAATAACCGATTTCGTACCTACTTTTTTTTTTTCTTTTTTTCGTACCGTTAAAACCTGAATTAATATCCACAAATTCAAATTTTAAAACGATAGTGAAAATTAGAAACTCAAATAAATAATGTCTTTTGATTATATCACTTTGAACCGTCTAAAAAAACGAAAGTAAAATAAAAACCTGTTTTTTTTTTTTTTTTTTTTTTTTTTTTTTATTTCTCTCCTCTATGCCTGTGCCTAAATACGATAATAAAAAAAAAAAGATATGAAAAAAATGTTAAGGCGCGCACATACGAACATAAATCGTCGTCGTCGTCGTCGTTGTCGTCTACTTTTGCTCTGGAGCCGAAGGCAAAAATTTTTTTTTTTTTTTTTTCAAATCTTATCCATTAACAAGGCACAAACCTTGTTTTTTTTTTATTATCATTATTTTCACCAAATCTAATTTCACGATGAAAAATAAATAAATAAATAAATAAACAAACGATTAAACGCACCTCACATGTGTGCGTGCGTGTGTGTTCTAGATAATAATAATAATAATAATAATAGTCACAATTTATTACCGTGTTAGGGCAACGTAATTATTCGATAGTGCGTATTCGAAAAATATCTTTTACTTTCGTATAGAAAAATTTTATTATTATTATTATTATTATTAATTTATTTTATTTTATTAATTAATAACGCGCGAAAAGTCGAAAAATAAATAAACATTTTTTAATCACTAAAAAAAAAAAAAAAATAGGAAACTAATTACGCGCGCATAAATTTCAAAAAAATAAAAATAAATAAAACACGAGATCGCGACGTATCAAAGAATTTAAATCAACTGAACTCAACTTGTATATACTCGGTCGTGTACACGATGGTGGTGGTGGTGGTGGTGGTGATGGTGATGGTGGTGGTAGTGGTGGTAGTAGTGGCGGCCGACGACTTATTGCATGATGTAAAAAAAAAACGTTGACTACAACTTTTATTTATTTTAACAAGGGTATAAAAACATTTTATTATAAATATTAATATTATTCGATCGAACGTTAAACACTCAATGTGTCCATTTTTTTTTTTTTTTTTTTTAATGAAAATTAACTCGGGAAAATTTTTAGAAAAAAAAAATGGCGGGAAGGGGGGGTCTCCCAAATGGAAAAAGAAAAAACTTTTTTTTTTTTTTAAATTTAAAACCTTAAAACGATTTATATTATTCATTTCGAAAAATTAAGGTGGTATTCAGTCGGACGGTAGAAGGCCATTATTTTACATGGCCGCCATCAAAAATAAATAAAAATTTATTATTATTATTATTATTATTATTATTATTATCATTCTCCGGAAGATAAATATCAAAAATGTTTTAGAAAACCTACCGCGAGTCGTGTAATGAGTTTTTATATCTTAAACGTTTCTTAAAACGAAAAAATTTTTTTTTATTTTTCGTGTAAAGTTTTTTTTTTTTAATGTAAAATAAAACAATTTTAGTTATTACCCCTTCCCTCCCATCCCCTCCCATCCCTCCCCCGAAATAAATAAATTACAAGAGAGAACAAAACAAAAGATGTCAAAAACTTTTAAACATGTTACCCTTGAGAAAAATAAGGGTGATTTTGAAAATTTTCCCTGGGGTGATTTGTCTGACTCATCATCATCATCATCATCATCCTGATCATCCTGATCATAATCCCATCGCTTTTAAATTATATCAATTATTTGCCAAATGTGAAAAATTAAAAAAACACTTGCTGCTGCAGAATCAGAATCAGAAGCTGAAGCAACAGCAACAGCAGCAGCGACACTTTATCATTCCTAAAGTAATTTTCTAACGAAATTAATAAATAATTTAATCCGTAATAGAAATTCTTTTCTTTCTTTCTTTTTTACTTTCCCATGTACTCGACTATGCAAATCACGATCGTCAACAACCTAAAAGCGAATTTTTTTTTTCCGATTCGAATTCACATATATTTTAAAATAGAAAAGTTTGTTTGTTTGTTTGTTTGTTTGTTTTTTTTTTATTAATTTTTTAATCAATTTAACTGCGTAATAATAGAATAGAACGATCGCCGCGAAATATTTTAATTCGTTTTTTTTTTTTTTTCAGGTCGTTTTCGTTCATCCGTTCGCCTATCTTCGAGAGAGAAAGAGAGAGAGAGAGAGAGAAATGATAATGATAATATTGATAACGTTGAAAAAGGAAAAACGTAAATGATTTTCATGCACACGAAAAAAACGCCCAAGACTTATTATTACGCGACGCCATATGCAAAAAAAAAAAAAATAAAAATAAAAAACGTAAAGTTTACGTTTGATCGAAATCAATCTAAAACTCGTAGAAAACAAAACAAAGACGGAAGATTTCGAAAAAACAAAGAGGGGGGAGGGGGGGGGGAAACAAAGCGAAAAAAAAAAACCATTTCGGACACGGTGAAATTGAATTTTCTTTTCTTTTTTTTTATTATTATCATCCGAAAGAAATAAAAAAAAAAAAAAAGATCAAATTTGAATTTTTTATATATATAACTCCACCATTATGCAAAGTTCAAAAAGCAGAAGACAAAATTTATACAATGATAGAGTTCAAATACAAAAGAAAAATTTACACAAATGGAAAAAAAAACGACGACGGTAAGTCACAGTCAGTCAATCAGTCAATCAATCAATCTCGTTCGAATTAATCAAACATTTTTTTCATTTTTTAATTGTACGACTTAATCCATCATGATTTCTTTTTTTTTTTTTTTTTTTAGTGACCAAAATATCGCAATCGACCATAATCGAGTGATAAAAAACTTATCACGAAAAATCCATACGGTACGCATTTCAAGAGAGAGAAAGAGAGAGAGAGAGAGAGAGAGAAATAATTGAAGAAATGAAAAAAACTACCAGTTTTTTGTGGCAGTGGCACACAATGGTTGGTTGGGTTGGTTGGGCTGGCTGGCTGTCGGTTTCTACGACAGCTCCGACAACCCCGTCTAGCCGGTAAGTCAGACGACACAAGTCGAAATAATAAATTTAAAAGAAAATTCTTTTCATCATCCATCCCCCTTTTGCGCAAACCCCTTAATAAAAAAAAAAAAAAAAAACAATTCGCCTCTTTGATTTATTCCCTTTTGACGCTCAATGTGATAACATTTTCTTTTCTAAAGGAAGGGTGGCGGTGAATATTTTAATTTTCAAGTAAGTTCGTGGTAAGGTAGAAGAAAAAAAAAGGAAGGAAGGAAGTTTTAAAAAAAAAAAAAAAAAAAAAAGGTATGTGCGAGACGGGAATTCAAAAAAAGGAGTCGGAGCCTTTTCGATTCGTGTTTCGTAAATCTTTTAAACTTACGACGATGACAAAAAATTTCACCCCAAACCGGATTTTTTTTTCATTTGCGCAAGGGATGAATTTCAAGGACGGGGATGACTGTTTTTGCGCGCATGCGTCTGTCTCTATCATTCGCGATCGGTTCTTTTGAAAAATTTTCTTTAATTATTATTTTTATATGAATTATGGATGACCGATGTCTGTATGATAATAACGACAAGCTACCAATGATGATGATGATGATGATGATGACTCATAAAACGCAATCTAATACGATTTTTTTTTTTTTTTTCTATTTTGTTTCCACACGGAGGGAGATTTTAAGTAAGATTTCAAAAGGGAAAAAAAAACACACACACACACACGTCACATTTTAATAAGTTCAGTTCAGCCCCCTTAATTTTTTTTTAAACAACCCAATCCATCGAAGGTTTGTAGAGTTTGTTACTTTTTTAGTTATTAAACGTTACGTAAAAAAAAAAAAAAAAAAAAATCAATACCACCGATACCAGCCATCACTATCGATCCATCCCCTAGTTACCGTTATTTAAATAAGTTTGTAAGGAAAAAAAAAATTCAATTCCGTTACTATTTGGCCAATGTCATTTTTGTCAATCAATCAATCAATCAATCCATTCGCTATCTTGATTTTCGTTTTTAACAATTTTTTAAATTTGTTACCGTAAGATGAGAAAATTAATATAACGAACCCATAATGGAAAAAATAAGAACAAAATATTGATTTAACGTTTCCCTAATCTTTCCTTTCTTTCCCCCTCCCCCTCCCCTCCTTTTACACTTTAACTAAACGAAAATATAATAATAATAATAATTTTATAATTTGATTTCAAACAAAAAGTAGCAATATTAATAATAAAAAAAAAAAACTAATAACATCAATTTTTGACCCTTTCTCGCATTTTTTTTTTTTTTTTTTTTTTTTCGTAAAATTCAAATAATAATGAAAAATTATCTAATCTATCTTTTCACCCCTTTTCTTTTTCTAAAGGGGGGTTTTTTTTTACGTACGATTATTTTACAACCCTAAAAAAAAATTAATCGAATAAATCATTCGGTAGATTTTATAGATTGCCAGATTTTCCAATTTTCCAGATTTTTTTTTTTTTTTTTTTTTGAATTTCCGCGTGTGAAAATTGTGTGAATTATCAATATAAACATCCCACGGACAATTTCCTTTTTGTCTTAATTGTAAAAAAACCTTTTCGCGGCTCCCCAATTTCTTTCGAATTCGAATTATTTTCTAAACTAATTATATCATTTGTTTCTCTCTAATACGAATATGTTAAAAAAAAAAAAAAAAAGTAATCATTTTCAGGGCGAGGAAGAAGATTTTAAAAGAAAATGACCTTTTTTTTTTTAATGACGACCCGAGGGATTTTTTTTTTTTTTTTTTTTTTTGTAATTTGCAATTTCTTTTACGTTTTAAAATATTTATAAAAACACAAAAAAAAAGCCGAATTTCGAGTTTAAATTATTTCGAAATCCCCCCCCCCCAATTTTTTTTTCTTGTTTTTTATGACTATATTTGAAGATTGAAAGCGTATGTATGCATATGCTAATGAATGAATTTAAATTACAAATTTAATTTAATCAATCAAACAAAGTTTTTGAAGAACATTTTTGAGAGAAGGCGGTGAAGGTACATTCTATAAAGTTCGCAGGGACAAACAGGAAAAGAAAAAATTACGTTTCCTAAATAAAAACCCCGGATGACCGAACGGTGCCTTAACCTTTAACCTTTTACTCAACCTTCCTTCCTCTATTATTATCCGAAATTACAAATTTTACGACGAGAAAACAAAAAAAAAAAAAAAAAGAAAGTTGTCGCTTGAAAGTAGTAACAACTTTTAAACTACATTTTTCTTCAACTATTGCTAGCAGATTCGAATTTTTAACATTAAAAACAACGACATTTTTTTGTATTTTTAATTTTAAACATTTTTCCGTACTACAAAAAAAAAAAAAAAAGAATTTCGACGCCTCAACACAACATGGGATAATAATTAATAATATCAAAAAATTTTTTTTATTAATTAAATTAATTAACATGCGAAGTGTTTACATCTTGGAAAACAGATGAAAAAATCAACGAAACGAAAGAAGACGGTTGTGCACGTCAAAACGTAATGAAATCGGTCGGTCAATTAACAACGCGGTTTTTTTTTTTTGGTTTTCATCAATTATTTTTTTCCAACGGAAATTAATATAAAAGAAAAAATTTATATCGATTAGGGCTCGATCTAGTGAAAATTTTTAAAACTATTTTAGTTACATATTTCGACACGGTAGCGCTGATAATCGTATGGCTTTAGGGAGTAAAAAATTTTTATTTAACCTCGTTCCTCGGGGGGGTAAGTAAAATTGAAAATTTATCACTTCCAAAATATCACCCGTTATATTTCCCTACCCCACCCCCCCCCCAAATACAACAACAACAACATTATTATAAAAAAAAAATATATTTATTTTTCGAGAAGGTAATATCCAATATTTGCAAACCGTTTATAACCGGAAAATTAACTAACTAGAAAAATAAACATGCATTACATAAAGATTAAAAGAAGCTTTTACAATTACGGCAAAAATAATTAAATTTCGATTATAATGATATTATTATTATTATTATGAAAACAACTTTGCTTGAACGAAACTAATGAATCGGACTAATAAAAAAAAATATTAAAAAATTAAAAAAAATGCGAGAAAAGATAGAAATAAATAAATAAAGAAAAAGAGATCGTTATTCTTCGTTCGTTATAATGTAATTTAATTTACAGTTAAAAAAAAAAATGATGCCGCCTTTTTTTTTTTTTTAAAATATTTAAATCTAAGCATTCATATTAAAGTCAAAGTCGTTTTTTAGTTAAAAAAATATAAAAAAAACAAATATCAAGTTAATAAATAATAATAATAATAATAGAAATATCAAGTTAATAAAAAAAAAAAAAAACAAAAAAAAGATGAAAGCGAAAATAGATTATTTTTCATGCATATATATTTATATATTTTTTCGTTCAAATTTTTTAAACAAAAAAACTATACGATATTATAACAATAATAATGACAGTTTAATATCCGTCGTAAACAATAAAATTTACAATGTTTTTAGCTATGCAAACTAATTTGTATTGCGTTCTATCTAACTGACACACCGTGTCATCATCATCATCATCATCATCCCACACTTTTTTTATATTTAATTTATTTAGAATAACGTCACGTTATTATTTTTTTTTTTTTTTTTTTTTTACGTATTTCGCACACTAACGGAAACATTTTTTTTTTTTTTGTTTTTATATATTATTTTGGACAATTCGATAACCACTCCTATTGGAAAAAAAATAAACGCGGATGTACGAACGTTTTTTTTTTTTTTTTTTTTTTGCTATTATTTGGTTGCCAACAATTTACGTATGTACGTATCATTAAACAGTGGGTCGGACGACGATACCCCGGATGGTATAATTAGTAAGCGGAAAAAAACATTTTCGAAAAAAAAAAGGAAAAAAAAAAAGAAAAAAAAGTTGAAATATTTGCAAAAACAAATCACGATACAATTAACACGTTGCTCTTTTTCTTGTTTTGTTTTGTTTTTTTTTTCCCTGTAAATTGTTTATTAAAGTAAATGTCAAATGAGTCGGTTTTAAAACACAAAATAATCAATTTTTTTTTTTTTTTTACGTATGTTTCGTGAATGAAATCGTAAATCCATTGGAAAAAAAAATCATTATTATTATTATTTTTTTTACAATCGAACACTATACAGGAAATAATAACAAAAATGGTAACCTATAAAAAAACTATTTAAAATTCATTGCGCAAAAAAAAAAAAAAAGATTGATTATTCGACTCGGTCACCTCCCTAAATTTAAATAATAATAATAATAATAATAATAAAGAGACCACATGAAATGATTTAAGTATGACTAAAATTTTAAAATAAATATATTAAATTAAAATTATTTTTTTTTAACACACACCACAAAATCTTTTATAGATTTTAAAGTCGTCATGACAAATGAAGTGTTACATAAGACCTTTAAACAATTTAACAAGTTTTTCCTCCTTCCCCCCACCTCCTCCTCCCTCCCCCCATTTCGAATGTAATATTTGCGTTGATTATAGTATCAAGAGGAAATAAAAAAAAAAAAAATTTCACGGATAGATAGATAATTTCTTTATTAACATAAAAAAAAAAAAAAATAAAAAATAAAAAGGTAAAAAGTCATTGAGAAAATTATTGGTTTCATCACGTTCAGCAATGATATTTAAAAAAAAAAAATTTACCACCGAAATAATATAAACCATATTTTAAGCCCGAAAAGAATTGCTTAACCTTTGACATTTGATCGAAATTCATTTTTTTTTTTTTTTTTTTTTTTTTTCATCTTATTTTAGGGAAATAAACAGAATTTTTACATTTTTCAAGAAACGATTAATTTTTTTTTTTTTCAAATTGAAAGAGCCATCTCACGTTTTATTAAAAAACATAAAGGCCGTGGAAATGACATGGGGTCAAAGGTAAGTAACCTTAATTTTAAGAATACAAAACACATGCTACAAAAAAAAAAAAAAAAGAAAGGAAAACATGGATTTTAATTCCAATCATCTCCTAAAAGATTTTCATAAACTTTAACCGATTACGATGAGGAAAGGTGATAGATAATCAAAAAATATATAAGAGGTTCGAATGAAATTTTTTGCGAATGCGCAACTGTTTTAGTAATTGTTTTAAAATTAAATGTATCATAAACCCTAAAAAAAAAAAAAAAAAAACTTCTTCGTATAGTTTTATTACAAAATTTCACCTACGTAAAATTAATCCTACGTAAATCTGATTCATTAAACAAATACATCGAGAGAATTAAAAAAATATGACAAGCACATGACAATTTCGGCAAGGTCTTATTATTGCCTAATAAAATTAAAATCAAATTATCATCAACGAGTCGTGGGATTCTCTCTCATAATAAACCAATCGAATCAAAAATAAAACAAATACTCCTAAAATAAAAACTTTATTCGTCTGTCGTCTATCTATTTTAAAAACGAAATTTTATTTTTAATTTTTTCAATCACTTAACTGCAAATTTTTTATTTATTTTTAATTATTATTACACCATAAAACTTATTGTAAAAAAAATTACTCGTGACATAATGTGACCACAACAAATTATTAACTTATGTTTTAATGAATAAATAAACAAAACGATTAAATCATTTTAACTATGAAATTATTTAACGAATAGAAACTTTACATGTGAATTTTTTTCGATTTGTGATCTGCCTTGATTTACGATATGCACAATCCTTTCTTCAATAAATACTCTCTTTCATTTTTTTTATTATAAAAAACCTCTTTAAAGTATTTTTTTTTTTTACAACTTTTAAGTTAATATTAGCCTGAAATTAATTTGCCAACATCAATAGTGTAAAGGTAATCGAGAATGAAATTTTGAAAATATAGAATTCGAATAAGAATATGATTTTCACTCGAATTAATTTAAAATTATATATATAAATTGTTTGGAAAGCAAATCACTATATAAAAATTTCCCAGATAAGTTTTACAGAGTTTTTTATTTAGTTTTTAAGTTATGTAAACAACATGTGATTAAATTTCAAGACAAAGTCAAATTAATGCGAATAGCAAAGAAGAAAAAAAAAAAGAGAATAATTTATAAATATTTAAATATTTAAATAACCGTGTTTGGTTAAAAATTTTAACAATAAACATTGCGACAAACCATATTACTTTTCATTTTATTTTTGTTTTAATAATTAAAGAATAGTAAATTTTAAACAAAACGAGTAAGTGCTTAAGTATACAGATTACATAAAATATGAACAGACTAATATCAATGTGTTAACCCTTCTTTTTTGTTTCGACAAAATTATGTTTTTAAAAGAAAAAAATGTTTATTATCACTTACCTTCTATGCAAACAACATGATCTCGAATTTGCTGTCCCACAGCAGCATCCTGAATTAACTCTATAAGATCATAAATAGCATAAATACTTGGATGAACGCTTTCAAAACGTTGAATTTCTTGTCTAATTGCTAATGAATTATTTAAAAATGGTTGATAATGTCTTCCACTCATTGCAAAAATTTATCCCATGAGAATGAATTCACTTTTAAAATATACTGCACACAATTATTTACAAATAAAAGCTTTGAATGAAGTAATAGGCAAGATTGATTATCACTATAGGGTATTATTATTATCATTCTATTAAAAACTCAATACTTTGGGTTGAAAATATTAACTGTGTATTTATTATTAAAAAAACCGTTTTTAAATATAAGGTAATAAATAAATTGGCTAAAAAAAATTTACGAAAAATAAAAATCATGTATGAAATATACAACTTTTTATTTATGTACATTTATGAAAGTTTCAAATGTAAACCACGCAAACGGCCGTACGGAAAAATGCAACATGGCTGACAGAAATATACAGCGTTCAAAATTATTTTAAATAATAACCGTACGCGATGAATATTTTTTTAAAAAAAAAAAACGCTTATAGAACAAAACGACAGTTAGTGTAAATAAAATAATAATTCTTGAAAAATTTTAACTTTTCTTTTTATTAAACACAACGTTCGAATGTAACAAAAACAACAATTCCCCATTATTTGACATTGAGCACACCTCGCAGATGAATGGAGTTCATTCGATACGATATATCGAATGGCTTAACGTTCTTTACATGATGTGACATCTTTAACCGTTACAAAAAGTTTGAATTTAGAGAAGAGACGCCATAGTTAAATTCAAGTTAAAATTATTTTATTTTTCTATCATATTTATAAATAACAATTACGGGAGACTTTGAAAATAATATATAAAATGTGTCATTTAGTATTTTAAATAATTTATTTATAATGGTAATGTTAAAAAAGCAAAATTAAAGAAATTTTTGTAATTGAAAATTATACAGGTAGTCAAAATTTGATTAAAACAATTATTATTAGTATTAATTTTACATAATTTTATTAAATTTCAGAAATCTAAACGTATCAATTTAACTTTTTTGAACTTCTCAGAATAAATTTAAAATAGTTTTACTTATAAATGACAAAAAAAAAAAAACTAAAATCTATTTAGAGGGTAATATATTTTTATATTATTCACTTTCTGACTTTTTACAATTATTAGATTAGTTATTTGATTGCTTTATATTTCAGATTAATGTTATTTTAGGTAAAAAGTTAATGGAAATTTTAAAGTTTTAATTAATAGGCATAATTTTTACAAATTTAAAACTTACCTGCCCCACCAAAAGTATCAAACAACAATTAAAGCAGTAAGTTATTATTAAAATTATTAAGTAAAATTTAAGTAATAAAAAAATAACTTTTACAATTACTGATAAAAACAAGTTTTATTTGAAAAAAAGTAATTTAAAATAATAATTTTTATGCAAACTAACTCTTAAAAACAATTTTTTAATTTTATTACAAACGCCTGGTTAATGGAGGAAAGCTTTTTCATTAGCACAGGAGTAAAATGTATAAAATATTAAATTTTTATATCAAAATCCATTAAAATTGTATTTTTGTTAAATCAAAAAGTTAAATAATAAATTAAAATAACCAAATAAGTACTTTCGGTATTATTAAAATTGTTTTTTTTTTTGCAAATTTAGAAAATTTGATAAATTCATATACCTATTCATTGTTATCAATTTTAATAATGTCCAGGTTAGGTTAGAAAGTTTAAGTTTAAAAGAAAGATTTAGTTTAAGTTTGGTTTAAAAGAAAAATTAATTATAATTATTTAGGTAATTTGTTTAAATTAATTTATCAGGGGTATTGATATAAAATTATGTATTGTATTAAATAAATTAATTGAAAATAATAAAATATTTTTAAATGAAAGAAAAAATTTATGGTCAATTATAATAGGGTAAAGGATAAAAATTGTTGTTTTAAATGAATAAAAAAGTTCTGAATTAAAAGTAAAAATTATTTAAAAAAAAAAAAAAAATTTATTTTTATATTTCAATATACAGCTTTTGATTGAAATTGAAATTGTGACGGATTTACATAAAATAAAAAAAAATACACTTGTTGATATTTAATAATTTTCCAACTTTCAAAAAAATTTTAAAAAAAAACTCGTTAAAATATAAATATTTAAAACATGAAAATGAAAAAAAAAAAAAAGTAAACAAGGGAAGATCAAATTTTTTTTCAAAATAAAAAAAAAAAAAATTTCATTTTTCGTTGTTGTAAATATAGTTTTAAGTGATTTTAATTTCCGTAAAATAAAATATTTTTTAATTATTTAATTATTAATACATAATTATGTTTGTTACTTGAAATTTCAACCATCGGTTTTTTTTTTTTTTTTTTCATTTTATTTTCTTTTCAAGAGCTGTTTAAAAAAAAAAAAAAATAAATAAATTCAATGTTTTTTTGAAAACTAATTTTTTTCGGGTAAGTTTCTATATATCAATTTATTAAATTACTCTTTTGCACGTATTGTATCGCACGTGCATATTAATATAACACCTGTTGATATTCAAAATTAATAAAACCAAAAATAATATTACAATATTACATAAAACAATTACTAACACACTATTTGATATTGTTATGAAACTGTCAAATTTTCATTTAATTTAGTTTTTAAAAATTTTCATTACACTTTCACTGATACTTACAACTAATTTTCTTTATAAATATTATTTTTCAAGATGTAAAATTATTTATAGTAATTATTTATATGTTTGTTCTAAAAATTAGATGTTTAGAATTATAAAAAACATATTTGATAATTTTTTTTTATTATTATAAGTGCTAAATTTTTGTTTAATAGCCATTGTAAAAATTATTTAAAATTTATGACTGCTTTTTTTATAAAATTTTTTTATTATATAATATATAAAAAAAATTCTTTTCTCTTTAAAAACTATTATTATTGTGCTTTTAAAATCATTCAAAAAAAAAAAAAAAAAAAAAAAAAATGGAGTAAACTTCAAATTTAAGTCAAATTATTTTTATATTTGTTTATATTTAATAATAAAAATTCATTATCACCTGTTATTATTATTAAATATTCCTAACATTCCGTTATATTTAAATATTTGTTTTATTTATAAAATATTGTGAGGAAATAAAAAAAAAAAAAAATTTTTTGTTTGTTTTTATGATTAAAAAATGTTATTTAATAGAAAAAAAAGGTTTGGATAATTTTTTTTTTATTTTAAATTTAATAGAAAAATATATATTTATCATCATTTTTTTCTGCATTCATTATTGTATACATATATGTAATTATTTAAAAAAAATTTTTTTTTACTTATGGGCTCAATTAAAAAAAAAATTATTTATTAAAATCATTCTTCATTCCTTAAAATGGTGACATTTTTCTGGGGGTTTATGGGAACCCCCTTTGTGTAATTGATAATATTAAACAATTAAAATAAATAAAAATTATGTATTTTATGGCAAAAAAAAAAAAAAATTCAATAATAAATGTCAGAATAAATGACTTGAAAACTAAAGAAATAAATGCATTATTAATTTTTCTCAGTGATTGATTAAAAAAAAAAAAATGCAGAAAAAAATTTTTTTTGTTATAAAAAACAATAAAATTTTTTTTTTTTTTGGGGGGGGGGAGCGAAATTATTATATTTAATTTAATTTGTAATTAATTTAACACGTGTATAAATTTTCACAAATTATTTTTCCAGATGAATGAATCATAATGATTTTTTCAAAGCAAGTATATTTATGGTTTTTATTTACAATCCACATAATCGTCGGAAATGACATAAATAAAACTTTTGAACAAGAAATTAATGCAAAACGTTTCTTAAACGACGTTAATAATAATTCTATAGAAATTGTATCGAAATTGGTAAGAAATGAATGGAATTCAAAAATGAATGCCACTTTGGATACAAATAATATTTTTGTAAGTTTATTTATTTATTTTTTCTCATATTATTATAAATAATAATAATAATAATAATAATTTATTGTAATCTCGTAAATTTCCAGATTAGTTCAGATTATTTAACAAATAGAAAATATATTTATGAACAAGTTAAGTTATATTATCCTTGGAAAAATTTCACAGATCCAGATGTGCGACGAAAATTGAAATTATTTTCCGAAATCGGTATTCTCGCATTATCCGACGAAGATTATGAACGTGTAAGTTTTGTTTAAAAAAAAAAAAAAATAAAATAAAATTTTAATTTTAATTTAATAACAAGATATCCTTTTTTCAAATTTTAATTTTTATTTATTAGTATCAAAAAATAATATCAGAAGTTAGAAAAATAGAACAAACTACAGTTATTTGTAACTTTAGAAATAAGTCAAAATGCGATCTTCACTTACAGCCAGGTAATTGTTTTTTTTTTTTTTTTTTGTTATATTATTATAATAATAATAATAATAATCTAACGAATAAAATTGATTGATTTCAGATATTGAAGAAAAATTAAAAACAAGTCAAAACTCTGATGAACTACTGTATTTACATAAAAAATGGCACGAATCTACAGATGATAAAATAATTCAACTTTTTAAAAATTACATTTTACTCAGTAATCGAGCTGCAAACCTTAACAGTAAGTTAATTTTATTATTATTATTATTATTTATTTTTTTTTTAATATTAGGTTGTACCTTGAAATTTCTTTTTTGATGCGAAACTTATGGGACAACTTAATATTATTATTATTATTATTATTTATATTCATTTTTATTTACATTCACATTAAATGATAAATTACAGATTATACAGATTTCAAAAAATATTCTTTAAGAAATTTCATTGAAATGGGCGATGTTAAAAATGAACTTATTTCATTATGGGACAAAATTAAACCTCTTTACGAACAACTACACGCTTACGTCAGAAGAAAATTGTTGAAAATTTATGGAGATAAAATTATGTCTTCGACAGGTCCCATTCCAGCATACCTACTCGGTAAAATGAAAGTTTTTAAAAATAAAATTGATTTTTTTTTTTTTTTTTTTACGAAAAGAAAATAAGAAAATGTTGTAAATTTTCAGGGGATATAAGGCTGGAAAATTGGTCAGGTTTGTCAAAGAAAATTGTTCCTTTTCCGGAAGTTGATAATTTAAATATAACAAAATATATGATCGAAAAGGTGATAATTAATACTTTTTAATAATTTAAATTATTTTACCGATAATTATTTAATTAATAAAATTCAAACATTTTTTATAAAAACTATTTACGATTAGATAATAATAAAAAAATTTCCCGCGAGTTGATAAAATGGGAATTTTCCTGATTTTTTTTTTTTTAACTAACGATCATATCGAAATAATATTCCGATTTAAAACAAAATAATTTTTATTTAATTTACGTGATATTTTAATTTAAAAAAAAAAAAAAAAAAATTAATAATTATAATTACGTAATTGTCAAAATAATCATTTTTAAAAGGTTTCCCGAAAATCAAGTTAATAAAAATTTTCTTTTGTTTTTCAGAAATACACTCCCGATACGATACATAATTTGGCTCAAGAATATTTTGAATCAATGAATATAAGTGTTAATTATAATTTTTGGATAAATAATTCAATGGAACAGAAAGAAATTAATCAATGTCCGACAAACATATTTAATTTTTACGATGGAAACGTGAGGTATTTTTTTTTTTTTTTAACTCCCGAGCATAATTCAAAAATTAAAATTTGTCTCATGTGTTTGAATTTAAATTACCCTTCAAATTTATTTTAGAATAATGGATTGCAATGGCGTTTCTTTAAATAATTTTTTATTGGCTCACAATTTGGTAACCAAAGCTCACTACATGGTAGAATATAGCAAACAACCCTACGTGTATCAAATGCCTGCCGATCCAGGTTCGTTTTAATTTTGTGATTTTTTTAAATTTTTTTTTTTTTTTTTTTTTATTACCACACATTTTAAGTATACGATACGAGAATTTCAAATTAATTAATTGCTTTCAATGCATTTCAATAAATTTTTTATAATTTTTAGCATTAGAAATGGCTATAAATGATATAATTGCAATGTCAGCATCAACATTATCTAACTTGAAAAGAATAGGCCTTTTCGAAAAGGATATAATTAATAAAAAAATCCGAATAAACAAATTATTCAAATTGGCCCTTGAAAAAGTAGTCAACTTGCCGTTTTTTTTAGTACAAGAATTATGGAGGTGGAAATTATTTGAAGGAATGACTATCGAAAAATCTTTTGCATATTTACGAAATTTGAGGTATGTTGGTCATTGTTGCTTAAAAAATCCCTTTTTGAATAATTTGGAAAACTCACGTGGACATTAGGACATAAAATATTTTTTTTTTTTTTTTCAGGGAAACGTTTCAAGGAATAGTATTTCCCTTTGAGCTTGGTAGCGGTCCCCTGGGAAGAAAAGCTTTTTCAGACCTATCATTAGTTCATAATTTTTTGGGATATTTTTTAGAATTTCAAATATACGATAATCTATGCAAAGATGAAATAAATTTAGACGAATGTAATTTGGCTGATAATAAAGATGCTGGTATGATTTTAAGGTATATTATTTTACGATGAACCATTTTAAAAAAAATTTTTTTTAAATTTTGTTTGAATCAGTATTTGTATTCACCTATAAAAAAAAAAAAGTAATTAAGTATCATAAAAATATGAAAAAAAAAAAAAAAAAACTTTACAAATAATTTTTAAGGAAGTTAATGAGCTCTGGTTCTTCAAAGAGTTTGAAAGAAACTTTGGCCGGTAGTCTGAATGAGAGCAAAATAAAAGCGCGATCTATAATTAAATTCTTTAAGCCGTTAATGAATTGGTTAAAACAACAAAATAATATTAACGAAGAGTACATAGGATGGAAAAATAAATTAAAGACGAATAATAGATCGAAAAGGAGAAAAAGATCGGCCGTAGATTATTTTTCGGAATTGGATGATGAGGATGGTTAGTTATTTTTTTATCTATGAATGACATTTTATATTTTTTTTTATTTTTCTGCAGTGGTTTTTTTTGATATCTACAGATACATTTAATGCTGCATCTAAAGTATTAAATAAATTTCAACGCAGCGTACCTTTAAATAATGAAAAAGAATTACTTAAGTTAAGTACACGAAAGAGAAAAAATGTTAGGAATGGTGACGTAGGAGAGGTAAAAAATAAAAATAGTATTGTCATTGATGAAAAAATTAAAAGAGAAATTGATAAAACGATTTCAAACACTCAAAACAGTATTAATGTCAAGGACAGTGAAAGACAAGGGAAATCAATGGAAAATAATGAAAATGAAATTGAAAATGATGGAAAATCATTTGCATATTCTAAATTAAATTTTAAAAGGCAGACAAAAGGGAAAAAAAATTTAATTAATTTGGAATTGAATTATCAGAGTAATGATAATAATGAAAATAATAAGAAAGACGGTTACAAAAAAAAACGAGACAATTATGATATGAAAATTAATTTAAATGATGATAATAACGATGATAATGATAACGACGATACAGCGTTAAACGCGAATCGCGATAAAAATACAGCTGAGAAAAAAGGGCAAAAAAAACGAAGGCATTATTTAATGGAAACCGTACCTGCTGTTAATAATAATTGGAGAAATCCATACGAAAGTAATTATGAAAGCAATACAAAATTTGGATTATGTAGTAATAGTAGACATATTAATTCCAAGAAAGATATATCAAGACTTTTGCACTCATTCGGATTCACGATTGAAACCGAAGAAAAAGACAAAGTGAAAGATATGAAAAAAAAATTAAAAGGTAATTAAAAGGACAAAAAAAAAAAAAAAAATTGAATTATAAAGTACAGTGAAAAGCTTAATTTTAATTATAAAAATTAAGCTTAAGGATATAAAGATGACTTTAAAAAATGATGGCAAAGGAAAAATCATTCCGACTTGTTAATATACGAAGAAAATTATTTTTTTTTTATTTTCTATTTCGCAGCTTTATATTTTCATTATTATTATTATTATTAATTTTACTTTTTTTTTTTTAAATTATTTAAAAACAATTATTTATTTTTGTAAGTAAATATAAATAAAAAAAAATTTTTTTTTTTTCTTTTCAGGGGATTCAAATCCAGCTCTTAAAAATGAAATAGTTTCAAAGGAAAGCGGTGTGGATAATATTCTGGATTACAGCAAAGTAAAATCTGGAGATTCGAGGAATCCGGAAATTGAAGAAAAAGGTGGAAATAAATTATGGGCAATAAAATCGTATTTAACGGAAAATGCGAAAAATTTGCAAGGAAGTAACTCGTTAAGCAGAGCTTTAAATAAAAAAGATTCTTTAGCTTCTTCGCAAATGACAAGCGCTTTGTCCAAAGATGAAAAAAATATCGATAAAAAAGAAATTATTCCTCATTCCGGGACATCCGAATCAAAATTAAACAAAGATGGAGTCGGTGATAATTCGGAAAGGCAGGTGACACGTGGAGACTCCAATATCAGAACCTTAAACCTCGATGGTCATTCCCTCCAATTACTTTTGAAAAATTCAAATCTCAATTCGCTCGGATCAAAATCGATCATAGCCCTCACTCCTGAAATCTCAGAGAAAACAAAAAATGATAATCAAATGATTAGTTCTCAAAAACAAAGTCCAAGTAAATTGGGTAATTCATACCTGTATAAATATTCTTCTCTCGGTGATACAGTTCAATTTAAGGATAAAAATAATAAAGAGGAAAATTCTGATGTTTCTTCAAAGTCACCCTACGTCATTATTCTTGGACAAATTTCACCCGACATGAAAGATACCCTAATGAAATACAAAGGAAGTTTATTAATGGATTTAATTAAACAATCTCAATTACAAGGTACCGGAACGGAGAATCAGGATAAATTATCGGAAAAAAAAAACAGAGGTTTAAATCAAATTTTTATTGTGCCAATAGATGTAAAAGGTAATCAACAAAACCTTATGAAAGGTTACCATTTTACCGAACAAGAACACGAAGGTGGCCACGGTTCGAACATTGAGAGAGATCAGGAAACCGAAGAAGAACAACAATCACGTTTAGCAGACAAGAGTAATTTGTATAAAAACAACAAAGATAATCCTTCGGAATTTATTATATCTTGGAATGATAAAAATAGAAAAATAGTCAAAAGAAGTAAAAGAGATCGTGACAAGGAAGTTATGGAAAATCAAAAAGTCAAAGTCGTCAGATTAGCTCCATTGAAAGAATCCGTTTTAGACAGTTTGTTTAGTAAATCTAATGAAGGTAAATATAATTTTATAAAATGTCTCGTTAATTTTTATAGTAGAAACAAATTTCCCCTCTTTTATAGATTCCCGTTCTGGATCATTGAGATCACTCTCGTCATCAGACCATAATCCGTCGCATAATAACGCTATACAATCTTCTGCTTTGTCATCTTTAGCTTCCAGTGTTTTGTCTGCTCTTTCTCCTAAAACATTATCACAGGTCATTATTATTATTATTATTATTTTTATTTTTCCAAAATCATAAATTTTTGTGACGATGAGCAAATTATATATCACAAAAAATATTAAATTTATCGTTTAAACTTTTAGTCTGCAAAAACGGTTGATTCTCATTCAGACGCAAATATTGATGAAAGTAATATTAAAGGGGATTCAAATCCACAAGTCAGTGGAAAAGACGTTAAAGATCAAGAATTACCATTTTTAAGCAATGCTAATTTACGGTGTAATCCTTTGATCGGATCAAAAAAGAAAGGAGCCATTTTATATTCCGATGAAGACAAAAAAAATGATAACGATAATGAAAGATCCAAATCAGATGATTGCAATAAAAAAATTATTTTGACACCCTGCACTCCAAAATGTCCGTGTCCGTGTCCGTGTCCTCTACCATGTCCTTGTCCCATAACATGTGCTATACCTTGTAGTCCGTGTAATATTCCTAATACAAGTACAAGCCCTTCTCCCACTTCTTCTCCTATCACCACTACTACTTGCGCTGAGGAGTCAACTAAACCCACCACTAACTCTTCTTGCTCTTACCCGGATCTTTGTAAAAAACCTTGCGAATGTTCGTTGGTGAACTGCCAATTTAAAATAACGAAAGCGAAAAAACCCCAGGAAAGGCTCACGATAATGATTTACGATAGAATAAATTCTCCGGCCGAACTTCCAGAGCCCTACGATGCTTTATCCGTTATCAGTGAAATTCTCCAAAGAATACAAAATTGTCCGTGCAAAGCAAACAATCCGTTAACGGAAGAAGATCCGGATTATCCATCAAACGATAACATCGATCAATTGAAAGAAAGTCCAAATCAATCAAATGATCCGAATAAATTAAAAGCTCAAGGATTAAATGGTAATTCTCCTAATCTCGGTAACGAAAATTCCGAAGAAGATGAAACAGATGATAATGGATTAAACGGTCAAAACGATTCAAATTCTCCCGATCAAGACAAGTACCAACCGAAAGAAAAAGCAACTCCTGCTGTCGATCAATTAACCGTTTTCAACAAAGACAAATTCAAACCTGTATTCATTGATCTCCGTAAGGTGAGATTTTTTTATTTATAAGCGAGAAAAAAAAAATTTTTTTAACTAACTAACTTTCTTTTATGATATCCTAATACCCGTTTTAATTTAGCTAGATGATATAATAAAAAGAAGTCAAACGGTGTAATCAATCTCGAGAATCACACGCACCTCCTATCAATTATAAAAATGATGTTTATTCTCAAAACTTGGGTAAAAAAAAAAAAAAAAAAATTTTCTTGAATGATTTTTTTTACACAAAAACCGTACGTTAACAAACAATAATAAAAAAAAATTTTGTTTTTCTTTTTTAGTTTATGACGAAGAACGAAAAGAACTTTGGTTCAAATCGACGATAATAATAATAATGGTGGCCGCCTATTCTCCGTGTGTGCATTTTTTTATTTGAATATTGTGCATAATAGTGTCATTATTCACTTTCTTACGTTACTTTTGTCTTTTATTTTCATTAACAAGTTAGTTTTACTTATAAAAATTAAAATGCATGCTTTTGAACGTGTTGTGAGTGTGTTGTGGGGTATGTTGATCAAAAAATCCGAACCGGAGGATATGAATAAAATTTTTTTAATATCAAAAAAACTTTTCCCCCTTTTTATCAGGTTTGGATGTTACCGGCGGGATAGGGTTAATTTATTTGAGTTTTTTATAATGGGTCCTGGTGGTATATTTTCAAGTCAATCCCTGCATTTTTTTTTTTTTTTTTTGTCTTATACAGTAATAATGTGTTAATAAATATTAAATTTAAAATTTAAAATTTTTTCATTTTTTTTTTTTTTTTCAAAATTTTTTGTTTAGTAATATATTTTATATTTAAGTCACGTGATATATTTATTACCGATCGATTATTAATTATTAAATTAATTCGAAGTAAGGGTTATGGGTGATTTGAAAAAAAAAAATCGATTTTTAATTAATCGAAAATATCGATTCGCAGTTAAATCGAAAACCACGTCGAGTTTTTTTTCTATAATATTTAATATTTAAAAAAAAAAATTTCTATGCCTCGTATTGATAAAGTATTCGAACATCGATAAGACCATTTTTTGTTTTTTTTTCCTCAAGTATAAATCAAAATTGTTGAATGATGATAAGGTTAATTAAATTTACAATTACTCGATATTATTATCACAAAGCCTAAACAAAAATTTTTTTACCCCCTCGTGTTTTTTTTTTTTTTTTTTTTTTTATTTCGAGAAAATAATAATAATAATAATAATAATAATAATAATAATAATAATAATTCTTATCAAATATGATTGATAAATTACTCGGGTCAAATAATTATTATTATTTTGTAGATTTACATTCAATAAATATATATAATAGATTTAAATATAAAATCAAATTAAAAGGATCGCGTTCGTCGTGCGTGCGTCGCGAATTTTCCGCGAATTTTTCCTTTTCTATTATTATTATTATTATTATTAATGTTTAAAAGGTAAAAAAAAAAAAAAAAAATTTTGATTTATTCTATTAGGTAAATGATTGGTTGTTAAAATTATTGGTTCGATGCTTTGGTGGTGGTAGCGGGTAAAATTTTGATTTTTTTTTTTTTTAATACAAAAAAGGTAAAACCTTTCAAACCTTAAAGATTAGTTTTTTAAATCGACGTAATAAACACAAACACGCACACACGCACACAGACACGCACACACGCACGTGTAGAAAATAATTAATGAAGAATAACACACATTTGTTTGTTTTTGTTTATTTGTTTTGTTTTTTGTTATTGTTATTATTATTATTTTAATAAGTTAAAAAAAAAAAAAATTTTTACGAAAAGTAATAAGGCTGTTTAATAACAAAAAAACTATTATTAAATTATTAAAAAACGGAAAAAGTTTTTTTTCTTCTTTTTGTTTTTAAAGTCCGGAAAAACTCGTTTTAGCCACTGGTTATTAAAATATATACATTTAACAGTTAATTCTTATCTGTATTACTGGGTCATCGACATTTTAAAATAAATTTAGTTTGGCATTTCAATAAATAAAATAATTTGATTCGTTTTTTAAAATAATAATAATAATAATAATAATAATAATAATTTAAATAAATGATGTCGAAATGATTTTGTGACCGGTTGAGGTAGACCAAGTTTTTTTTTTTTTTCAAAGGTCGAATATAATTTATTTCAGTTTGTTATCGTTTGTGTCTCGTCAAAGTGTGTGTCTGTGTTTTATTATTATTATTTGTTTTTATTTTTCGTAAAAAAAAAAAAAACAAAGAAAACCAACGGTAAGTTAATAAATAACCCGTGAAAATTATTTTGTGTTTGTTTTTCACATTTTCCGATTGAAAAAAAAATAAAAAGAAAAATTTATTAATTATAATAAATTAAAATTTGACATTTTATTTATTCATTTTTACAGGTTTGGTTTTGTTTGAATCACATACATTGAATAATGCTGCGAAATAATTATAAAAACGATCCAAGCATGAGATTTTTATTATTATTATTATTTTGTTGTTGTTTTATGAGTTTAAATAAATTCGTTTGCGGTGTTAAATACGATGAAGAAGATGGTAAAATTTATTTGAAAAAAATAAATGAGGAAGTTCAAGTGAAAACAACGGAAAGCGTTGTTGCTTCTTGGCGTTACGAATCCAATATCACGGATGAAAATTTACAAAATCAGGTTTGAAAATTATTATTATTATTATTGTTTTTAATATAAAAGATAGGAAAAATTATTATTATTATTGTTGTTGTTGTTGCTGCTGTTTTAGTTGGATGTTTCTGCTAAATTAGCTAATTACACGAAAGAAGTTTGGAAAGAGACAATTAAATACCCGTGGAAAACGTTTAAAGATGAAGATGTTAAAAGACAATTTAAAAAATTTTCCGTTTTGGGTACGGCCATATTATCATCGGATAAATACGAAAAGGTAATTATTAGATAACGTTTTTTTTTCTTATTTCCTGATAATATTTTTCATAATAATAATAATAATGCTAAAAATTTCCGTTTGTAAATTATCAATGTGTGTTACAAAGACATTTTAGTTCGAAATTGAATTTTCATTTGATTATATTAACGTGTGACACACGTGATAAGGTTTAAAGGAGGAAAATTTTTTGTCGGGAAAGCGAGAAAAATTTTAATTTTTTTCGTAAATTCGATGTCGTTACGAAATATCGACCTCCTGGTTTCAGCTTTTTATTTATTATTATTGCTCAAACGTTTTTTTTTTTTTTTTTTTTTTTTTTTTTTGCAAAATTTATTTAAAATATTTAACATTGGCCAATTTTTTAAATTTAAATAACAACGTGTCACCTCGGTTATTAAATTATTATTCATACCCGATAAATTTAAATTAATATTTAAAAAGTTGGCAAATAAAATACATGTCACGTCAACCATTCGACGAGGATAAATTTTTTTTTTTTTTTTTCGGATCGATAAAAACTTGTTTGATTTAAAATTTTCCGCGCCAAAAAAAATTATCGGAGGATATCCGGTTTGAAATTTTAAATTTTCCCGCTTTTTTCCGTCAAAATAAATTTTTTCGACATTTTAAAACGCAATGAATGTATTTGGTTCGTTTACATCTTAATTTAAAACGAACAAATATTTATATTATCAAAAATGGAGTCGATCATTTAAATTAAATACAAATTATTGACCTTAAATCGAACGATTGTTTAGAAAATATTTAAAAGTTCAACCGTTTTATTATCATTATTATTATTATTATTTCGAAACGATTTTTAAAATTTAAATAAACCGCGAAAAGTTAAAAAAAAAAAAAAAAAAATTCCTTTTTGTCATGGTCAATTATAACGATAACGAAAGGAAATTTTTTTTTTATAAAATTATATTTTAAAATGGCCAAACGATAAAAAAAAAAAAAAAAAAAATTCATATTTTATTTAAAATCGTCGTTTGATCGTTACAATCAATCCGGATGTAATATTTGGTTTGCGGGGGAGGGGAGCGGGAGGGGAAGGAAAGGAAAGGGGGGGAAGGGTGAAAATAAAAACATCATTTATAACAATAACCCTTAATTTAGGCGTGACGAGTTTGCGCATTTTTATGACGCCAAAAAACCGATTTTATCATTTTCCGGTTTTTCCCTCCCCCTCACCCCTCCCCCCGGTATTATTTTCTTTAAATTCTAAAAACGTATTTTTATATTTTTATTCTTTTTTTATTTTTGTTTGCAGTATGACAAAATCGTGTCGGAAATGCAAAGCGTTTACGGTAAAGCAAAAGTTTGTAATTATCACAACAGAACAGATTGTTCGTTACAGTTGGAACCAGGTCGGTACCTAATTTCGATTAAAATGTCAATTTATTAATAATAAAAAAAGAAATTAATACGACTAATATTAAATTACAGAACTCACTGAAATTTTCACCGAAAGCAGAGATCCAAACGAACTTAAATACTATTGGGAACAATGGAGAAATGCTGCTGGAAAACCCGTCAGAGATTTATACAAACAATATGTCGCTTTATCAAACGAAGCTGCCGTTTTAAATAGTAAGTAAATATTTTTTTTTTTTTATCTACAATTTATTTATTTATTTAAAAAAAAAAAAATTTTCATAATTTAAATGTTTTTACAGATTTTACAGATACAAGTGAATTTTGGTTGAAAGACTACGAAGCTGATGATTTTAAAGATCAAGTCGAAGTTTTGTGGGAGCAAGTAAAACCTTTGTACCTGCAACTTCATGCCTACGTTCGAAGGCGTCTCAGAGAACAATACGGAGAAGAACACGTTTCGAAAAGAGGACCCATACCTGCACATTTATTAGGTTTGTAATTATTCTGTTCATTTATTTTCCAAATATCAATTGGTAGTATTATCATTATCTTTTATTATTTATTTAAGGTAACATGTGGGCACAATCGTGGGGAAACGTTTACAATTACAGTTTACCCTATCCTGGAAAAGCAAGTATGGACGTGACAGAAAATATGGTTAAACAGGTACGCCTTATTTTTACTTACATTGCATACACAAATGTAATAAATTTAGTATAAGTTTTTTTTTTCTCTTCTTCTTCACTTACAGGGTTACACTCCGTTAAGAATGTTTAAATTAGCCGAAGAATTTTTCACATCGTTAAATTTAAGTCCGATGCCGGAAACATTTTGGAAAAATAGTATTTTGGAAAAACCTGGAGATGGTAGAGATCTTATTTGTCATGCATCCGCGTGGGATTTCTACGATGGAAAGGATTTCAGGTAAATATTCAATAATCAAATTTTCCATCGTTACTAGTTTACTAAATTTATTTATATGTATTTTAGTATAAAGCGAGGAGAAAAACTTTTTTTTTTTTGTTTTAAATATATATATATAAAAAAAAAAGTTTTTTTTTTTTATGATTTAAACAAAATGATTTGTAAATTTGTTATAAAAAAAAAAAAAAAAAAAGAAAATAGGAATTTAAAAAAAAAATTTAATAGAGTTACTAAATTGGAACTAGGATCAAACAATGTACAAGAGTTAATATGGAAGATCTGAATACGGTTCATCACGAAATGGGTCACATCCAATACTTTTTGCAGTATAAAAATCAGCCACTTGTATACAAGGAAGGGACTAACCCAGGTAGAATAACCGTAGGACATATAAAAAAAAAAAAGTTTTGCCGCCATTTTTAAAAAAAAAAAAATTTATTCGAATGAGTTATTATTGTTAAACAAACTCTTCGTTTGTCTTCTTTTTTTTTTTTTTTTTATTCTTAAATTTCAAATCAAATCGCGGCAAAACTTTTTTTTTTTTTTTTTTTTTTTATACAACTTAAGGAAAACGTTTCATAACTAAAATTCTACTCATTACATATTTATGATTAATTTTTTATGAAATGAAAATAAAAGAAAGTAATACATTATAAATTATAAAAATAATTTTTAGTTATGAAACAATTTATTTGGTTTAAATAATATTTTGTTATGTTTATTATTTATGGACGTTTGTTATTGTAGGATTAAGCAGTGCACTCGTGTTACATTTAGGCAACTTGTTACCGTACATCATGAGATGGGACACATTCAATATTATCTCCAATATAAAAATCTGCCTAAGGTTTATAAACGTGGCGCGAATCCAGGTACCCCCGAAATCATCATCGTTATAAACAATTACTTATATATATTTATATAATAACTTTAAATCGAATTATTATTATTATTATTAAGATAAAGAAAAGGAGGGAAAAAATTTTTAGTATGAAAAGTTTAAAATTCGGTTTTTTTTTTTATTCTAATGGTTTGATTATTTATTTGCTTATTGATTTATTAACATGGCGATCGCACTTGTTTACTAAAAATTTAATTAATTTTTTAATTATTTACGCGTCACAAATTAACAAAAAAAAAGTTATTATTATTATTATTATTATTAACTAATCGGTGTAAACTCATAGAGAGGGGAAAAAAAATTATTTTTATTTTTGCGACGTCATCATTTCAAAAAAAATATTCGCGCGCAAAATGAATGAAAATATTTGAATTAAATGCTAATGACACGTTACTCTTTTTAAAAAAATGAATTTTTAATTTCGTACACGACAATTGACAATTAATTACTGATAATGTACTGATAAAAATAATTGATAAGGACTCAACAAATCCAAATTAATTTTATGTATTTCTTCCTCTAAGACAAACGTAAAAAATTCGCGTTTTATATACTCTATGAAAAGTTAATTTTCTGGGGTGAAACGAGATATAATAAAAATTTTTCCTAATTGTCATCACGAGGTTTGCAATGCTTTTGTCTGTCTAAGTGTATTTTCTGTTTTTGGGCTAATAATAATAATATCTCATTCATTTATTTATTTAAAAATTAATTATTATTATTAATATTACATTTTTTTTTTTTTGGAAAACGTTAAAAAAACAAATTTTTTTTTTTAGGATTTCACGAAGCTATCGGTGACGTAATGGCATTATCAGTATCGACTCCAAAACATTTGAAAAAAATTGGTCTTCTCGATTGCACGGATGATGATTACGAATCCGATATAAATCAATTGTACAACATGGCGTTGGATAAAGTTGCATTTTTACCATTTGGATTTTTAATGGATCAATGGCGTTGGAGCGTTTTCGAAGGGAAAACAACCGAATCGAAATATAATTGCAAATGGTGGCAACTCAGGTGATTGAATAGGGATTTTATTAATTTTTCCCGGAAAAGTTTAGAGCTAATGTCGTATTCTTATACTTCCAGAGAAAAATATCAAGGTTTAGCACCATCGGTCTTGAGATCGGAAAAAGATTTCGATCCTGGAGCAAAATATCACACGATCGCAAACGTACCTTACATAAGATATTTCGTAAGTTTTATTATCCAGTTCCAGTTTCATAGATCCCTTTGCATAGCTGCCAAAGAATACGATCCGGAAAATCCGACTTTGAAACCCTTGCACCGATGCGACATCTATCAAAGTCAAGAAGCTGGAAAACTTCTCAAGTAAGTTAAATTTATTATTATTATTATTTAATATTATCGAAAGAGTTTTGTCGAGTGTTTTTTTTTCTTGTTCGTTCGCGACTGATTTCCCCTCACCCTCCCCCCACCGTTCTCCTGATAATAATTGTTTGAAATTTTTTTATTTGCGACCTCATTTCTATTTAAATTTGACACATATCAAAATTTAAAAAAAAAAAAAAAAATTTTTACTTTCTTATTTTTTTTAAACCAAGACGTAAAAGATTTTTCTCTCGCTTTCGCCATTTTATTCACTCAACGTTTTTTTTTTTTTTTTTTATTCGAAATCAATCAAAAAAAAAAAGAATTTAATGTGATGAGTTGTTGTTTCCAAAACCTTTTCTCTCTCTCTCTCTCTCTCTCTCTCTCTCTCTCTCTCTCTCTCTCTCTCTCTCTCTCTTTCTCTCTCTCTCTCTCTCTCTCTCTCTCTCTCTCTCTGTCTCTTTCTCTCTCAAATGTGAGTTTATGGTGTGAAAAATTTACACTTTCCATAACGAGAAAATAAAAAAATAATTTTTATTTATATATAAATTATTTGATTTGAATTTCTCGTTGAAAATTTTTCGTTGCGTGACTTTTCAGTTTTGCCAACTTGTCGTCAAAAATTTAAAACTTGTCGGTATTTTAAACTTTTACACGTTTGACATTTAAAATTTTTAAAAATTTAGAAAACAAATAAATTTTTTAATTTTTCTTTTTTTTTTAAATGAAAACGTTTCGGGTAATATTTAACGTGGCAGCAGTAAATTTATACGTTGTTTAAACACAAACATAATGATCGTTATCAAGTTTTATTCATTAAATGTTTTTAATATACTAAGAGAAAAGTCTGCTTCCACGTTTTATTATTTCTTCTTATTATTCGAAAAAGATTTTCTAAAAAAAATTTATTTTTTTTAAAATAGAAAAATGCTTCAAATGGGTTCGTCGAAACCGTGGCCGGATGCAATGGAAGTATTGACGGGTCAACGTAAAATGGATGCTTCCGCTTTACTCGATTATTTTTCGTCATTGAAAAATTGGCTGGAAAAAGAAAATAAACGAACTGGAGAATTCATCGGTTGGGAAACTGAAGACGATGGTAACGCACACACACACACACACACACACAAAAAGTTAAATACTTTTAAACTTACGCACATGTATTTATATTTTCAGACGAAGACTGTAAATCATTTACATCGCGTGACGTGGCATCAGGAACGTTAAACAAACAGGGTATTCATGTTTGATTTATTTAAATTTTTTTAACAAAAATTTTTTTTTTAAACTTTCTTTTTATTTTTTTATTTTTTCGAACGAATCAAAAAATTTTTTTCATTTTTTTTATTGTTTTTTAATTGTTATTATTATTATTATTACATTTTATGCAAAATTCCTTTTTTTTATTATTATTATTATTATTTTACATAAAAAATTTATTTTTTATTCGTTTCGATCCTTTCTTGATTTGACGAATGAATGAAAAAAAACTACATAGAGTAAATAAACAACAACAAATGATTATTTATTTCTTTAGGAAAAACAGGTTACGAAGACAACGTACCTTATTCGTACGCAGAATTCGTTCATCAATACGATAACGTTTACGATAATAATCCCGAATACACGAACGAAATAAAACCGTCATTTTATTCTTCGGTTATATTTAAAACTAAAAACGACGTGGTACCAGAAAAATTTTTAATATTAGACGATAATCAATTGAAAAAATCAAACGATTTAACGAATGCTATCGCGTCGGAAAATGGTTTGAAAAAAAAAGAATCAACGGAAACGACGATAAACGTTTTACCATTATCGGATTTTTTAATTATACGTAAATCTTTCGACAACGACAACAGCAACAACAACAACAACAACATAAATAGTAATAGTAAGACTAATCGTTTAAATACAAACGTTAATAATAATAACGTTAACGGTAATAAAAAATTAACAGAGGATAAGAAAAAATTTCAAGAAGAAATAGAAAAGCGTAAAAAAGTATTAAATTTACCATTCGAAGTAAGATCGAAATATGACGACATGGAAAAAACGAAAATATTAAATGTTATCATACACGATTTACACAATGTAAAAAAAAATAAACAACAACAATTGAATAAAAATCCTATTGTTGAATTAAGTGAAATAAATTTATTAAATGATAAAATAATACCGAGTATTCGTGTGTTGAACGATAATGATAAGAGTGATAAGACAAACATAAAAAATAATAAAGTTAAAAAATCAATAAATAATTTATCGAAAATGAAAAGGATAATCGGTGAAAACGAGGGGGATAATTTAGCCGGCATATCGTGCGGTTCCCTATTCAAAACGTTAAAATTAAAAGATTCTTCGCCGCAGAAAATATGCAAAACGCAAAACGTCGTTGAAAATAATAATAATAATAATAAGGAAAAGTGTAAAAATGAAAAACCCCTCGGCGAACTCATGTGGAAAGCGGAAGTTGTTAAATCCGGCGCGGAAAAAATGTTGAAAAATTTCAATTTATCCGAATTGGGTTTTCAATGTTCGAAAATAACGAATCCCGAATGGAAAGAAAAATGTTTGGAAATGAATAGAATAATGGCGAGCGATAATAGCAAGAGCGGAGAACAAACGTTTAAACCTTCGCCGCAACAAACGCAAAATAAAATAAAAAGAAAAGGTTCTCGTAGCGTTTTACTATTGAAAACCGTTACGGAACCATCGAAACGTGATACGTGCGATAAAAAAAAAAAAATGTCATTAAACGACGACATAAATATTTTATTCAACGCTTTGTTCATTGATAATTTTTCAATTGAACCCAAGCAAATAGTGAAAAAACAACAACAGGAAAAACCTTTGGAAAAAAATAAAAATGATTTTATTATATTAATTGGTAGATTAAATGGTGGAAATGCTAACGGTAACGGTAATAGCAACAGCAACAGCAACAGAAACAGCTACAACAACATTAAAAAAAATAAAAAACACGTTAAAAAATCATATAAGGAATATCATTACATTCCAGGTAATTCTGTCGTTTATAATTCTGTCGTTTTAACTCCTCCGGCTAAAAATTCAAAACCTGAAAATAATAAAAAAGTTTTATTTAATTTAAACAATGACGGTGACGGTGACGATGACGATGATTATGACGTCAAATATTTCGATGGGAATAAGAAAAAAATTCGCGAGAGTGGTGCCAGATCGAGAACGAATAGTCGTAGTTATAATATTAATAATAATAATAATAATAATAATAAATATAATTTTAATGGAGGATTATTTAAAAGTGTTAAACGAAAAATAAAAAGAATAAATTCAATTGATTATTTTCAATATTCATTGGTAAATTTTTTCGTTGATAATAATAATAATAATACAAAAAAAAAAACGTTTTTTTCAGGTTCAGGTTTTGTATAAAAATTTAGCGGTGTCGTCTTTTACGTGAACGTGGAAGAAGAAATCGTTTAATATATTTTTGTTTTACAGATCAAAAACAACGTGGAAACAATTTGAAAAAAATTTCGTACCGTATTTATTTATTGATTTTTTTTTTACAGGAAAAGTCTTGTTTAACTTATGACGTTTAAATTTTTTTTTCATCGTGACCTTTGACCTGATTACACGAACAAATTTTTTTTCGCGTTATTATTATTGTCTTTCAATAGCGTGATTCTTAGAAATGAATACAAACTATCGATCCATCGATTGATTGATCGATTGTATGACTTATTATTAATTAATTAATTAATTAATTAATAATAATAATAATAATTATTATTATTATTATTATTATTATTATTTTAACTTGGATGATACAGAACTTTGTCCTTAAAAAAAAAAAATTGCAAATCATTTATTATTGATTGATTGATAGGTTATTAATTACTAAATTCAAATTTTTGTACTCTTCTTCCATCTCTCTCTCTCTCGTATCTCTCTTTCTCTCCCTCTCTCCCTCCATCTCTCTCTTTTTCTCTTTCTCTCTCTCATTAAACTTCTGCACCTCTCCTTAAATAAAATTTTTAATTAATACTTTTTATTTTTATTGTTTCCGTACTTACAAACTTTCTTTTTCTCTCTCTCTCTCTCTCTTTTCTTTCATCATTCTTTCGTAATAATAATTTTGATCATTTAAAAAAAAATTAAACAAAACAATGCGACGCCATTTTGTATTCATCGATTCCTATGTAATACGCGTTACGTAACGTATAATTTAATAACAAAAAAAAAAATTTTTTTTCCAGTTCATCTTCATTAAAAAAAAAAACCTGGAGAATATTCGTTGACAAAGGTTCAACACGTTTTTCTTCGTACCATCAGGTCGTCCACAACCGTTTTTTTTTTTTTTTTTAAAATAAAAATGGCCGAAATTCGAAACGAAAATCGATTTGAAAGGTAAGTGGGAAAAAAAAAAATTTTTAATTTTTTCTATTATACTTAATGTCCAAAATGACGATGCAAAATTTTAAAGTCATCAATTAATAATATTGTTGTGCAATATTATCATTATCATTATCATTATTATTATTATTATTATTATTACAATTTTGTTTACGAGAGTGAAAGTGCAAGTAAAAGTTTTTTTCATTTTTTCGCGAGTGATTTTCCGGGTTTTTTTAAAAATTTTATTTCCCCCCCTCTCCCCTCATTTTTCTTGCCACGTCTTTTTTAATTCCACGTTTTTTTTTTTTTTTTTAAATTAACGACGATAGAATAGTGATGACGATGTTCAATCGGAAATGACAATTAAAAAATTTTATAATTTACTTCCGGTTTTGAATTTTCGAATCGAACGAGTAATAAAAATTATAAACAAGTTTTGGGGTTGTAAAACTTTTTAGAAATTTAAAAAAAAAAAAAAAGGGGAAAAGGAAAATATCAAAGGTAAAATGGTTTCCTTTTTTACAAAAATAACAAAATTCCCGCAGGATAATTAAAACCTTAATTAAGTAATTTAAAAATTAATTTAATGACAAGGGATAAAAAAAAATTTCAATAGAAAAAAAAAGAAAAAACAAAATGGAAGACAAACTTTCTCTACGTTTAAGGTTTCTTTTGATTTTTTTTTTTTTTTTTATTGCGCGTGTTGAAATTAGGACTCCAAAAAAAAAAAAAAAAAAATTGTCCAAAAAAAGTTAAATTATAAATTAAATTTGACACCATTAACGGTTATAATAATAATAATAATAATAATAATAATAATAATAATAATAATAATAATAATAATAATAATAGCGTTAATAATAATAATGACGACTAATATGACGACAACGTTAAATTAAGTCTTAACGAATTTTTAACGGTTTTTTTTTTTTTTTTTAAATTTTTTTGGCGCTAAAAAAATTTTCAGTCATTTTGCGTATAAGTAATAAGATGATGCGTTTTGATATCTATGAAAATTTCGTCGTTTTTTAATTTTTGTCTAATGACACGACACGATAATAATAACCTTTTCAAAATTTTTACATCAAATAATACTCAGGTGCGGATGATGAAGGTGGGAGGGGTGATGGAGGAGGAGGAGGAAGGGGATGGGAGGGGCTGGAGGAGGAAAAGGGGAATTTTTCTTAAACACGAGAAAGGAAAAAAAGAAACGACAAAAATTAAAAAAAAAAAAAAAAAAA
>NW_002987853.1:560337-589868 GCF_000006295.1 Pediculus humanus corporis | reverse complement strand
AAAAAAAAAAACTTTTCGGAATAATAGAAAGGGGGGAAAAAAAGGAAATTAAAATTTAAAAAATGGCGGGAAAAAAATAGTGAATTTAAATTTTGTAAAAATTTGTTAAATTTTTTATTAACAGGTAAGTTAATTACAGGTAAATAAATTTAAAAAAATTTTTTTTTTGTTTTGAAATTTTGATTTTTTTAGAATCGAATGCTGCCCCGCATTTTCATTAAATAACAATCGAATTATTATTATTATTATTATTATTATTATTATTATTATTATTATTATTATTATTATTATTTTTCTTACACTAACGGAATTTTTTTCCTTCCTACAATTTTTATCGTCTGCTTTTTCTCTCAACTATTTACATGGTTTCCGCCTAAGACAACAATCCTTTTGTTTTTTTTTTTTTTTTTTTTTATGTTGGCTATTGTGAAATTCATTTCCTGCCACGATAAAATTCTTAAAATCTTTTTTTACCCTTTTGACCTTTGTTTCCTTATTCGATCGTTATAATAAATTAAATTTTCACATGAATGGAAAAGGGCCCTTAGGGCCCCAAAAAACATTTTATAAAAACCCTTAATCGATTCATTCCTTCGAGTAAGAAATAATAATAATAATAATAATTATTATTATTATAATAATTTTTTACATGGATTCAATTTATAATTTTATTTTTAGGTGTAAAAATTAAAAAAATCAAAATAAAAATTTTTATTTAAATAATAAAAATAATAATAGGAAATGGCGTCGGATAGAGTGAGAACCTGCGGAAGTTAAAACTATTTCCGGTTTTTTTAAAAATAAATTTTCGTGACGTCACTGGATAATATCGGTAACGTATGGAAACACGTGAAAATATTTGTTTGTGAAAATCCCAATAAATTGTATTAATGATTAATAATTTTTTTTTTTTTGGGGGGGGGTTTTATTTCAGGAAAATTTTAAAATGAAGGAAAAAAATTATTATTATTTAAGTACGAATGGAGGGACTGGAATGAACGTTTCCTGTTGTCTTTTTTTTATTGTTTTATTATATCACGCTTACGTATTGCGATTACACGACATGATTAATATAAAAGAATTATGTATGAGATTAAGAGAGTTTAAAAATTACGTTAATTATTTATTAAATTATTCTTATCGTTCATCCGAATCGAGAATAATGACGAATTTAATCGCTATAAATAATACGTCATTTAAATTAATTAATTATTATTATTATTATTATTATTATTAATATTTTAATTTCTGTACCTATCGTAAATTTATTTATTATTATTATTATTACTGAACAAATTCGAAATAATTTTTTCTTTAACAAATCCCCTTAATTGCATTTTTTTTCTTCGTTGTTTGTTTTCATGTTTATCTTACGGATAAATAAAAGCCTGTCGTGATTATTATCATTATTATTAATTCATCCCTTTCCCCGAGTAATTTTCATTCATTACGTCGAATTTATTTCTACTCTCGACATCTTCGGCCTAGATTTTTAACATAATTTTCTTTTTTTTTCTCTTTTCCTTTTACTTTTTCCTTTTAATAATTGTTATTGTTCATAACATCAAAGAACAAATTAAACTTTCACGATTACGATTCGTTTTTTTTTTTTTTTTTCACTGTACTAAACCTTTTTCGTCATTTTTATAAATTCTATACGCACAAAAAATAATAGTAATAATAACACGATAGAATTTGTTAATGTCTTTAATGGAGAATGAATGTGGAATGAATGGAATAGTCAGGGAATGGTACTGCAATATGATTAATAAGTTAACACTGATTGAACTGTGGAAGCCAACGAACCGGATACGGTACTGAGACCCGATGCGTACCTGGAGGAAATACCAGACAGTCAAAGAAGCGGGCAAAAGGATTTGAAATAGGATTTAGGATGTGGGGAGTAAAGGCAGAAACTATTCCGGGGATCGTGGGAGCAGAACTGGTAGCCAGGCCACATTCGATAAAAGGAAATTTGAGACGGCTCACATTTTTCGAAAGCAGCAGCAACACTAAGGAATCGGATAGAAACCTGGAATTAATGTTGAAAAACTTACCTACCTATGTACCTAAACAGGTACATGGGATTCGCCGTATTCAAAAAATAATAATAATAATTTCAACGTAATAATTACGGTAATAATACGAATAGCGATAACCAATCACAAGAAGAAAAAAAAATTATTTCTATTAATTTTCTACGTGTGATAATAATAATAATAATTATTATAATAAATAATAATAATAATTATTATTATTATTTAACGTATTATATTTTAATAAAGTCACGTGTACTCTTTATTATTATTATTATCATTTTTAATGACGTTGATTTGTTATTTTGCGTTCGTCAGAGTTTTCCAACATACACTTCAGGTTTCTACCCGATTCCTTATAAGCAAATGCTTATCATCATCATCATCGTTATAATTAATTATTTTAATTTATTATTTTAAATAAATGTCGGGGTTAAGGTCAATTGTGCGACGACTTTGTAAAAAAAAAACAATCGAAAATAATAATAATAATAATACTTCGGAGAGATACGACTTTGTCGGTTTGAATTCATGCGAATTTTTTTTGTTTTTATTATTATATGACTCCCTCCCCTCATTTATCACGTGACATTTTCTCGTTATTTATTATTTAATAACAATAATTCGTTTGTGTTTACGTCATAATCAAAGTACGTTCAGAAATCACTTTTGTAAAAAATGTTGACAGTTTTAATAAAAAAAGGAAAACAAATTAAACCGGTTAAAATGGTTTATAAGGGTTTGATGATGATGATGATGATGATGATGATAATAATAAACAATTATGGTTGTAGTAATAATAATAATAATTAATAAACTTTAAAAGTAAACAAATAAAATAAAATAAATTAATAATAAAATGGCAATTCATCCATGCGCTTGATCTCTCACGTCACCTCATGTTTAATAATAATTATTTATTTATTTATTTATTAATTACGTAAATAAATGTTTAATAATAATAATAATAATAATAATAATAATAATAATAATAATGATAATAATAATGATAATTTTGCATCGTCATTTTAATTAAAATAAAAATAAAAAATTGTGTTTTTTTTAAAAGTCGTTTTGCGCGATGATATGTTATAGAAAGAATTTTCTCACGCGTAAACTTACGTACATAATTAATTAATTAATTAATAATAGTAATAATAATAATAATAATTCTTATTATTATTATTATTTTTCCAGGTAAGTTTTTAGTTTTTATAATTCGTCGGAATTAAACGGCTGGAGCAGAATTGATAACTGACACTCCAGAGAATAAAAACGAATAATGATTTATTATTGACGTCTTACGATCACACAATGCCCCCCCTTTTTTCCCGATGCTTTTGCATCCCCCTTCCCCCCTTTCCCTTTACATAATTTCCTGGAGATTCGTGTTGTAGTAAATAAAATAAGAAAAATGATGGAAATTACAAACGAAAGGTCAAAACAAAAAAAAAAAAGATACACACACATCTGCATAAATTTTTTTTTTTTTAACACACAAAGGAAAGCCGGATTTTCAAGGTTTACTGCCCTTTTGTTTGTTGTTGTTGTTATCATTACGTTTTTGTTTTTAAAAAAACCCAACATAAAAATGTTTTTTTTTTTTAATTAATAAATATTCAAATACGTGTGACGACGAAGGTGAGATGATTTTTTTCTGGAATCGGAAAAAAAAATTTCGAAACTTTTTTTTTTTTTTAAAGAAATTTTATTTCCTAAACGATAAATTAAATCATTTTTAAAAAAATAAAATTTTGTCGTGTAATTAGTAAACAAACAAACAAACAGGAAACAAACAAACGAACGTATAAATTCATAAATATATATAAAATTATCATTTAAATTATTATTATTATTTTACTATTATTTAAATTTTTCACATTCGAATGTTTTTATTATTTTTTTTTAAATCATAGAATAAATAAACAAATGGTTTATTTATTCTATGACTTATATTTATTATGAAATTGAAAAAAAAAATTATGTAAAAAAATAGTTGAAAGCTTAACGAAAAAAAAAAAAAAAAAATTCGATGATTAATTAGAACGAAAAAAAAAAAAGTAATTAACGAATGACTTGTTAATTAAATTTAAGGATTTTTAGGTAATATTGAAAAATTGACAAATAAGGAAATTTTCCTTTTTTTTTAATGATTTCACTTCCGGTTTTTTTTTTCTGGATCGAAATTTTAACGAACTTTGTCGTAAAAAAAAAAATTTAAATTTTTTCGTTACGAAATTTTTTTTTTTTTTTGTTTTTTAAACTTTGTGTCGAATCTTTTTTTTTTTTATTTCTTTGTTCGTTTGTTTGTTTGTTTGTATTTGTTTCAAATAACCGGAAATGCAAAAGTTTACATTTTTTTTGAATTCTTTTGTTTCATTAACGGAAGTGTAAAAAGAAAGAAAAACAAAAAACCCGCCGATTTCTAATTATTTAAATGTATCTTTGTTATCATTATTATTATTATTATTATTTGTTTTGTAATGTAGTTCGAAATCCCCATTCGTTAAATTTTGAAAAAAAAAATGGCGGCGATGATAATAATAATAATTTTATAAAAATAAATAAATCGAGGGTAAATTTGAAAAATTCGTCTTTTGTCTGTCGTAATGCGAATGGAAAATTTTTTTTTTGTTGACATTTTGACCTTTTGATCAATTTATTCCCCCCCCTTCCACCCCCACAAAAAAAGACAAATTTAATTTTTTCTAGACGTTAGACGACGACGACGACGACGACGACGACGACAATGATAATAATAATAATAATAGTAATGGATGTAAATCAATGTCAATCGTTGAGTAATAATAACTTTTAATTTGCTTTCACAAATCATCAATTATGCGAATTTTTTTTCCCCCGATTATTAAATTTCACATGATCGTTAAAAAAAAAATTCATTCAAGGTAAATAAAATAAGAAAAATATGGAGGCTCACGCGCACGCGCACACGTAAACGCACACGTGAATACTTTTATGATATATAGAACGTGGGTAAATATTTATATTTATTTTTTTTTTTTTTTTGTATTTGTGAGTGCGTGTGTTAACGGATATATAAAAAATAATAATGATGATATTATTATTATCATTATCATTGTATATTTTAATAATTTTAAATGATTCGATGAATTCGATGATGAATTCGAAAAAAAAAAAAAAAACGAACTTTGAATTTATACAAACGAGTAATAAAAAATGATAAAAATTTTTTTTTTTTTTATTTACCTCCAGTGAAAATTTCTGGACGATTTTTTTTTTCGGGTGGGGGGAGTAGGGGGTGCGTTCGTAACGTGTCGTACGAATTATTATTATTATTGCGATGAATTTTGTTTTTTTTCCCCTTTCGAGTATAAGAAAGGGACGGTAAATTTATTTCTTATCCAATTTTTTTTCTTCTGCTTTTTCCTTTTGATGTTTTTTTTTTTGGGGGGGGGGGAGGGAGGAGAGGATTTTCCAGATTTCGAAACGATTCGCGTTTCTTCCTTTCATTCTCATTTTTTTTTTTTTTTGTTTTTAATGACGAAATTCCATTCGATTTAAATGTAAAACAAAATAACATTGACCCACCTCTCTAAAGATACAGTTTTTATTTTGTCGTCTTGTTAAAAAAAACGAATGAACAATAAAATTAATTGTAAAAAAAAAAAAAAACATGCGACAAAATGTCGTAAGGATGTTGTTATGTTAAAACAAACAAACAAACGAACAATCGATAACAAGTATATGAAATTGTAAAAATGAAAATAACAAAACAATTACGACAGAATAAAAGTTTTTTTTTCTTTTTTTACCTTTGTCGTTGTTGTTGTTTGTTATTTGTTGTTTGTTTGTTTGTTTGTTCGAATTCTGGAATTTTTCATCGTGTGAAAAAATTTAAAAAAAATTTTAACCGCATAAAATAATTTATATATATTATATAAGCCTTGAACGAAATAATATCCTTGATCTGATAATGACAATGATATAATTCCATATAATTATTATTATTATTATTATCAAGTTTAAACCATTTTAAATCGTCACGATATAAAAACACGAATTTGAATATATATTACAATTTATATTCATATTAATATAATGACGTCATAAGAAAAATTAATTAATTACGAACGACAAAAAAACGACGACGTGACGGTGATGGCGATGATGACGTCAACGTTAAACTTATTATTTAACAATATATATATATTAATTTCAGTATACATATATTTAAAATTAATATAATAATAATAATAATAATAATAATAATGATAATAATAATAATAATTTTCTAATGATTTATCCGCACGAAAGTTTATTACGTAATAGAAATTTAATTAACACGTTCAAAAAAACGATTCATCAACAACACGTTCGTTAATTACGTCATCATATCATATATTATTATCATTATCATTTATTTTTCTTATTAGATTTTAATAGATTTATTTATTTATTTACACGCATGTAAGAATCTCGGGATAAAAATTAATAATAATAATAATAATAATAATATGGAAGGCGTTTAGTGTAATAATAATGATTATTATTGTTTGAACGTAATAGTAGTAGTAGTAGCAGTCGAATAATTTTTTTTTATTTGAGAGAGAGAGAGAGAAAGAGACAAAGAAAGAGAGAGAGAGGGGGGGAAATGTTTCGCTTATGAGTGTTTTGTCTGTAGGAAAATTGAAAACAGGTACTAATCAAATTAAACACTTAAGTCCTTGTTTTGTTATTAGTTAAATTTTCGAAGGGTACCTATTATACGAAAGAGTCTGTGAGTTATCACAGCGTTATGAAAACAATGATAACTTAGTATTAGTCGGTTAAAGAATACACAAGTGTTCAGACAGAAGAAGAAGAAAATTTTTTTTTTTTTTTGTTATCGTCGGGAATTTTAAATTTTGGCGGGATTTTTTTGTGTGCGTGCGTGCGTGTGTTTATTTTAAAAAAATGTTTTCATATTTTTTATTATTTTTTTATTTTTCGAATTCGTTATTATGCGAACCACAATTCGTACAACAACCAATCAATACGAATCCATACATAAATGAAAATTTACCCGTTCGGTACGAATATAGAACTTCCGGTCGCGGATACGATTCACAACCTCCTGTTTATTTATACGGACAACAGGGTACCACTGCTACTACAACCACGACAACGACAAATTCTTATCAAACGAATACTCGTTACGATCCATCTCAAAATCAATATTACGATGATAATTTTAAAAATGTTTCTTATAATGTTGATCCATCGCCATTTGGACAAAACAATCAAAATGTTTTTATTCCGATACACGAACTCATGTTGTTACTTTCGAATTTGGATAATGTTGGGTCTGAACAGTGCAGTGCAAATGTTTATGCACAATGGGAGTATGAAACTAACGTTAATGACATAACTCAAATAAATGCCGTAAGTTTTACAACAAAAAAATCAATTATTATTATTATTATTATTGATGTTGTTCAGCAGAGAACATAAAAAAAAAAATAATAATAATAATAATAATAATAATAATAAAATAATTAATAATAAAAAAAGGACGTTTGATAATTTTTTTTGTAGGTTAATAACATGATTTTCAATTAAGTTGTTGTTGTTGTTAAATTTAAACAATTTATGTTTTTATTATGTTTTTGTGTTTTTTGTGTTTTTACGTTAAATGAAAAGGAAGAAAAAAAAGAAAAAAGTCATCATCAGAAAATCGTGACGACTGACAATGGATGACATTTAAATCTTTGGGAAAAATTTATAAAATTTTCACAAAGCTGACCTAAGTCAGGCAAACATTCGATTAATAAAAAAAAAGTTTTTTTTTTTTTTGTTTCCATAGTATGAGTCATTATTATTATTATTATTATTATTATTATTATTATTATTATTATTATTATTATTATTATTATTATTATTTATAATCGAACGATACGATCGATGTAATAATTTTTTTTTAAATGTAAAAATACCGTTGAAATTTTTTTTAACCAGATGAGGTTAAAATTTTTTTTTCGCTGCCTTTTATTAATGTTTAAACAATATGTCGGACGTTTTTTTTTTAATAAGATTTAATTATTTGCTTCAATGAATTTGGTCTTTTTTTTTTATAAGTAAATTTTTCTATCAAATAAAATTTTTTAAGGTTCATTAGTTAACTGGAAAAACATATCGTGGGAAAATATTTAAAATAAACCTTGAAAAGTTTTGAAACAATTTAATGTAAATCAATTTTTTTAATTTTTTATTCTACATTTTGCACACTCACACGAGTTTTCTGATGGTAATAATAATAATAATTCGCATGTTGATAAAAGAATTTTCGAATTTTTGTTCCGAAACACTTTTTTTGATAATGGCGACTCAAGAGAAATGCATTTATGCACTTCTTTAGGTTTATATTTGGAGAGAAGAGAAGGAGGAGGACATCCCGAGGGAATTTCAGCCCGAGTGCTCTCCCATGAGGCAGAACCTTGGTTCCGCACGCATTGCGTGTAACAACCACGTTCCTGCGTCATAGGATTGAAAACGTGTCACTGCCACCTTTGTTATATTTTTCCCACGTTTGCTCAGGCGAAGGAATATATAGACATTCGGCAATGGGAGGATTTTGTACTTTAAGATAGGGCGAAATCTCCTCCCTTCGGTGATTCATTTAATAAGGGGTCTCTCCGTAAGGATCCCCTAATCGAATTTATGCAAAATTTTTCTTCCTCATCCCTCCGAGTTTTTTTCCGATGATTCGAATGTTTCCGGAGATAGAGAAAGGTGTCCAATGTTGCGAATTTTTTCCTTTCTCGATGCAAGGTCTTCATTTGCTGTCGTTTATCACTCCGATAGGAAAAAGGACACTTTTAGAAAAGTATGCAACATGGGTACTTTTGATTGCTGAGTTTTCTCCCTATTCATTCTTTCTCAGCCAATCTGGCTCCTTCAATACGTTGATTCCAGTATCGATTCCAGTCAGGATTCCAAAACCTTCGTTCTCAAAACATCCACTTCCATACCTGACTTCCTAGTAGTTGGATTACAGGAATATTTAACGATTCCCAGTAATTTAAATTTTTATTTCAGTTAAATAATTATCATATACGAGTATAATTACATGAAACGTTTACATACAAAATTATGTCAAAACATGCAATGTTTAAAGTTTAAACAAAATATGTTTTTTTTTTTTTTATGTTGCAGTTGAGTGCACAACAAAATCACGCAGCTTTCGATAGAGAAATATCAGAAATATTAAAACAAATACAATATAATAAATTTTACAATTCAAAATTATGGAGAGAATTAAGATATTTATCTGTTGTTGGTGCAGCTGCACTACCGATCGACGATTACGAAAGGGTTTGTCAAAAATTTTCTTTTTCCACCCCCCCCTCCCACTCTCCCAAACTATCTAATAGCGTAAACGTAATAAATTTTAATATTTTAATAATCGAACGTAATTAGTATCGATTATCTAAATCGATATCGATCGATTAACGAATTTTTTTTTTATTTACAGTATAATAGAATGATTAGCGAAATGGTTGCCGTTTACGGTCGAGCATCCATATGCGCATATAACGAACCTTTTCGATGTAATCTTCGACTTAGTCCAGGTACGTGAAAATATTGAAATAAAATTTTTAAATTTTACTTTCTAAGTATGATAAAATTTTCTTTTTTTTTTTTTGTTAGATTTGACGGTGATAATGGCAAGAAGTCGGGATTGGGATGAATTACAACATACCTGGGTCGAATTCAGAAGACGTACCGGACAATACATAAAAGATATGTACGATCAGTTGGTAGACCTGACAAACGAAGCAGCTAAATTAAACAGTGAGTACATTTGTTTATTATTAAAAAAAAATTCAAACGGAAATAATAATTATTATTATTATTTAATATAGATTTTACGGATGCGGAAGAAATGTGGAATTTTCCATACGATTCACCTAATTTCGAACAAGAGATCGAAGAAGTTTGGTCACAAATAAGACCCCTGTACGAACAACTTCATGCATACGTGAGAAGAAAATTGAGGGATCTTTATGGACCGGAAAAAATAAGTAATCGTGCACCACTTCCGTCTCATATATTAGGTATTTAAAAATGGCGTTTCCCGTTTACTTTAAAAACGAACCGACGTTAAAAAAATTTGGGTATTTTTTTTAGGGAATATGTGGGCACAATCGTGGACGAACATATTAGACGTGACGTTACCGTATCCCGGTAAAACTTTACTGGACGTCACGCCAAACATGCAAATCCAGGGATATACACCCCTAACCATGCTTCAATTAGCCGAAGAATTTTTTATATCAATGAATTTAAGTGCGATGCCTCCAGAATTTTGGGCTGGATCAATAATTACGGAAATACCCGAAAGAGTAATTAATTGTCAAGCATCCGCATGGGATTTTTGCAATCGTCAGGATTACAGGTAATCCCATAAATTTTTTTTTTTTTTTTTTTTTCATATTCGATTTTAAATTAAATGTAAATTTTTTTTAATGGCAGATTAAAAATGTGCGCTAAAGTTAACATGAAAGATTTTGTTTCGATGCATCACGAAATGGGTCACATACAATATTTTTTACAATATAAAAATCAACCTAAAGTTTTCAGAGATGGTGCAAATCCAGGTTCGTAACATTAAACCGGTTTTCTTACAAGGGGAAAAGTTCTCAATTTTTAAATACAAAAATTTTTTTTTAGGTTTTCACGAAGCCATTGGAGAAATGATTGCACTTTCCGTCGGTGGTCCGACTCATTTACAAAAATTAGGTTTGATACAAACATCAATAGACGACGTACCATTAGATATAAATTATTTATTTAGTTTGGCAATGGATAAATTGCCATTTTTGCCATTTGCTTACGTCATGGATAAATGGAGATGGGACGTGTTCAAGCGAGTCGTTTCAAAGGAACAATTTAATTGTCATTGGCATTCTTTAAGGTATTTTAATGTTTTTCCGATTATCGCGATCTCTACCGTCGTTGCACTTAACTAAAATTTAAAAAAAAAATTCAAAACGTATTAGTTACTTTTTTCGCGGTTTTTTTTTGTTTTGTTTTGTTTATTAATTTATTATTAATCCGCCAGGTGTCAGCTTTTTGTTATTGTTTTGGGTTTTTAAATTTTAAAGTACTTTTTATTAATCATTTACTTGAGTTTTTTTTTTTTTTTTTTTAAAATTACTTAAATACATAAAAAAAAAGATTGCCAACGACCTTTTAAGTAAATAAAATAAAAGAGAGAATTATATAAAATTGCATAAGACCAATCACGATCAATAAAGTAAATAAAAAAAAAAAAGTAACCAATTTATAAATTATTGATTGATTACGACAAAATACCTCTTTATCTTTTCATAATAGTTATTTTACAAAAAAAAAGCCTTTTTTATTAAAACGAAAGTTCTAGAAAAAGAAAACCCTGATTTTTTGTAATATTATTAGAAAGAGAACAAAATTTTTTTTAAAAAGAGAAATTAATTTTTTTTTTTTTAATTTTGACGAATACGAAATAGAAAAAGTAATTATCATTATCATTACCATTATTATTATCAATTTATAATTTTATAGAGCGTAGATAAAATATATTCTGATTCGTGATTAAAAAAAATATAGCGTCAAACTATATAATTATAACGAACGTTTAAAAAAAAAAAAAATTTCTTTTTTTTTATATAAAATTTAAATGAGATTAAAACGAAACTCTCGCCATTTTTTTTTTTTTTTTATAGACTATAAAATATAGTTTTTTTTTTAATCGCACGTGAAACGATTAAATTAATGATTTTAAATAATTTTTTTTTTTTTAATTTAATAAAATCCGTTAAATAATAATAATATAACAACACGCACGTACATGCAAACACAGGCGTGATAATTTTTTTATTTTTTTTATATCAGAAATTTTTTGGTGAAAGCAGAAGACGATGATTTATTCCCCCTCCATTCCCCCCTTCCCCCACGTATATTTACGTAGTAAAAAAAAAAAAAATTTCGGATAAAAATCTTTTACGTTACGTACCGGAAACTTAATTAAAAAAAAAAATCAAGATTTGCAATTAATTAAAAACTTTTTTTTTAAACATCATCGATATTCTTTTCGTTTGTTTGTTTGTTTATTAAATTAATTTTCCCCCCACCTTCGTATTTAATTTCATACTTCTTTTTAATTTTTTTTGGAATGTTCTGGAACGAAATTTCCAAAATATTTTATTTTTTTTTCTATTTGTTTTTAACTTTATTATCATCATTATAATTATTATCAATTTTAATCTCATCGATTGTACGTTATTTTGGTTGTTTGTACAAATTAATTTGTTTGTTTGTTTGTTGATAATATTAATAATAAATTAATTATAATTAATTAATAGAATTTTCTAGAATGTTTAAAAGGAATAAAATAATTTAAAATTTTTTTTTTTTTTTTTTTTTTTTTAAACAGGGAACGTTATTTAGGGGTTAAACCACCCTTACTACGATCAGAATTCGATTTCGATCCAGGTTCCAAATATCACATACCGGCAAACGTACCTTACATAAGGTAAGTCTTTTTATTATTATTATTATTATCATCAATTTAAATATTACCCCATTGAAATTTAAAAATCATCATCATTTTCGCTTTTTTTTTTTTTAAAGCGGGAAATTTTTCCGACACACACACAATTTAAATGTGGGAAAAGTTTTTTTTATGGCAAAAAAACGAAATGATAATAATGATAATAGTGATAATAATGATAACGATTATATAAATAAAATGAAGGGTTTCGAACGCGAGATGAATTTTTCAAAAAAAAAAAAAAAAATTACTCAAGTCTCGTGTCCTTAATGCTCGTAATTAACAAAAATTTTTTTTTTTTTCATTATGCTCACCGCGGCCATATTTGAATTTTTTTACCCTCTTACTACTCCACCTCCCCTCTTACTACTTACTACCCCCCTTTTGCTGTTATCATCACACGTTTTTTTCTTATCGTGTAAATAAGAACGTCGTCGTAACGTTTAATGTTTTCTTTTTTTTTTATTACGTAAACAAACGATGCGTTTAATTTTTTTTTTTTTTTTTTTGGGAGTAAAATTTACATTCGAAATGGCAACGTTTTTTTTTTGTCGTCTGCTAATATATTTACCCGAAATATATATATAAATATGATTTAGAGTTAATTGACTGTATTCGAAAAAAAAAAAAAAAAAAAATTTATTAACCGTATAACGTGAACGACCGCGTTTGGACTTTTTTTTTTTTTTTTTTTTTTAATTACGTCCGGGAAAATAAATAAAAAAAAATTTTTCTCGTACCTGGTTGGTAGTACAGGTAGTATAGGTATCAGGTGTTAAAAATTAATAACATTTACGACTCAATAATAATAATAATAATGATTAAAGTCGTCGTCGTTCGTAGTTGACAGATTATTAAATAAAATTAATAAAAAAAAAACTTTTTTTCGCAAGTCAGTATTGTTTGTTGATTTTCTTACACGATGATTCTCCTTTTGTTTGTTTGTTTGTTTGTTTGTATGATAAGTGAAAAAAAAATTTATATAAAAAGTTATTTTTAATAATCGGTTGTTGTTGTTTACTTTCTTTAGAAATTTTTTACTTTTTTTTATTATCATTTTTTTTTTAAACGATTATAATTTATTTAATCGTAACAAAGGTCAAGATTATGTCTCTCTTTCTCTCTCTCTCTCTCTTTCTCTTTCTCGTAATTAAAATTATTATTATTATTTATGGTGAATTAATTGTTTGTTTTGTAAAATCGGTGCGTTGTCGTTTGTTGTCGTTTGAATTTTTTTCTTTTTTTTTGACGAAAATTTTATAAAAAATTAAACAAACGACAAACTTTTACTTTTTTTTCTACACATAAAATTAAAACGTTTGTTGTTGTTGTTATTATTATTATTATTATTATTATTATTATTATTATTATTTTAATTGTCGTCTTTGGTAAATTCCAAAAAAAAATTAACACGGATTCATCCCAAGGGTTTTTTGTGATTACATTATCAAATTTAATTGTCATTATTAAACAACAACAACAATTGAGAAATCGTCGCGTGTAAACAATAACAAACAAAAAAGTTTGTTACGTTACAAATCGTTTGTCGTTTTATTATTAAAAGGAAATATTATTGGATAGTATATTAAAAAACGTTAAAAACTTCAATTTTTCTTAACAACAAATGTTTTATTTTTTTTTATTAATTTTTTTATTGTAATGAATATACAAACTTTACATTTATACAAGAACAAAGCGCAGTCTACGTATAATAAAATCTATCACATAAGAAAATAAAAAACAATCAAAAAGAAATAAAAAGAGATCTTAAAAGTAACAACAGTAAGTAAGAGTACGTAGTAAAAACAAAACAAAACATAATAACATGGACATTTTTTCTTTTTCTTTCTTTCAACTTTTTAACTCTAACGCTGCAATATAACAAAAATAAAATTTTAAATTAATAATCATTTGCGCATCGTGCTCAATCGTGTAGCATCCCTCCCTCATTATAAAAAAAAAACAATTGATGACGTCACATATCGACGTGGATTTAATTTGTCGAAATCCTTTGAAAATTTTTATACAATCTAATTACACGAAATAAAAAGGTTTTTATGTTTACGGTCTACTAAAAATAAACTCTCACTTTTTTTTTTCGGTTGTTTGTTTGTTTGTTTGTTTTCGACACGCATATATACCGGATTTAATAATAATTATAATAATATTAATTAATTTTTTTTTTTTTCTTCCTTGTTTGTTCAAAAAATTTTTTTTTTTTTATGTAACTACAACGATGATGATGATGATGATATTATTATTATTATTATTGAGCGTTTGATATAAAGATTAGATGTAAACAAAAGAGAGAAAGAGAGAGAGAGAGAGAAAAAACGTCCGGGAAATTTTTTTTTTTTTTTTTTTCGGTCGGACTACTACGTATAATTTTTTTTACTCTATGAAATAAAAAAAAAAAAAATGGAGGATGATAACGATTTAAAATTTTTAAATAAAAAAATATTATTTGAGCAATGAGCGTGAGACTTTTTTTTTTTAAATAATAATAATAATAATAATTTTAGTAGTTTACTGACTAGAACCAAAAAAAAAAAAAGTTTTTTTTAGTAATAATCCAGACCTGTTTAAGAAAAGTTAAAGAAAAAGTTAGAAGAAAAGAACGATAACAAACGATGTTGTTGTTGTTGTTTGTCGTTTGTTGCTCTAACAAATATTATGTATCCCATTTTTGAGTATTGTGACAGTAGAAATAATAATAATAATAAAAAAGAGAATTTAAGAAAAAAATTTTTATAGAGAAAATAAATTATACGGAAGTGAGTCTTTTACCGTTTTAATAGTGGCCTTCGTCGCCACCTCCAAAACCTCCAAATCCTCCTTCTTCGTGACCCAAACTGGAACCTCCTAATCCTTCGCTGCTGCCGCCACCACCGAATCCAACATCATCTCCTCCTTCGTGATGGTGTTCGTGATGTTCATGATGTTCTTTTACGTATACTGGATAAGGTACTTTGACTGGGTATGGTACTGGTTTTTCTACAACTTCTTTAACCGGGTACGGTACTGGCTTTTCTACGACTTCCTTAACCGGATAGGGTACGGGTTTTTCAACGGGAACTTTAACGTAAACTGGTACTTTCTTTTCTACGTGAACAGGATATGGAACCTTTTTCTCTACATGAACTGGATAAGGTACTTTTACGTGAACGGGTACTGGTACTTTTTTCTCAACGTGAACAGGATAAGGCACCTTAACGTGAACTGGAACCGGAACCTTTTTTTCAACGTGTACGGGATAGGGTACGTGTTTTTCAACCGTTACTGGGTATGGTACTTTCTTTTCGACGTGAACTGGATAAGGATGAGGTACTGGAACTTTTACGGGTACGTGGACTGGTACTTTGACATGAACCGGATAGGGAACTGGTTTTTCGACGTGTACTGGGTATGGTTTAGGCACGTGAACTGGATAGGGTACCTTCTTTTCGACTGGAACTTTAACGTGTACTGGATACGGTACCTTGACTGGAACTTTGATGTGAACCGGAACGTGCTTTTCAACCGGATACGGTACTGGTTTCTCGACGATTTCTTTCACGGGGTATGGAACTTTTTTAATCACCGGATAAGGTACGGGAACTTCCTTGGTCAATGTAATGGTTTTAACGTGGTGATGATGTTCATCGTGATGATGATGATGATGATGATCGTCACCTCCGAAGCTACCGCCGAAATCACCGCCGCCGAAACTTATTTCACCTCCTCCAAATCCATGTCCAAAACTGTGAATTCCTCTCTTGCTCGTTTTCTTATCTTCGGTATCAACTCCTGAACTTTGTTCTTGTTTAGATGTTTTTTCGGCCCGCGAAAGGGCAAGAAGAGCTGTCAATGCGAATAAAATCTAAAAAAGAAAAACAAAAGCGTTGTTACATAACAAAATTTATGTTCAGCAGACGACAGTAGACGACAGCACACGATCCTTCAAGTACAAAACTTTTTAGGTACACAAAATACTACAATTCACGACTAAAAAACCGAAAACTTCACAATAAATAAATACACACATAAAAATAAAAATAATTTTCTATAAACGTGTAATGCCACCATTACAAAAACAAAAAATTTTTCATTTTAAAAAAACTAAAACAACTTACCGTGTACTTCATTATTAGTTTGTATGATAAGTACAAGACAACCCCAAAAATGGGACTGAATACCTACTCATGTTGCGTTACAGTTTTTATATCCCACCACGCCGCCGATTTTTTTTTTTTTTTTTTTTTTACACTCCTACTACGTTAATATTAAGTTAAAAAAATTTTTTTCTTTCTTTCTTTCTTTCTTTTCATAAATAAATTCATCTCTCTCTCTCTCTCTCTCTCTCTCTCTCTCTCAAAAAGGAAATTTTAATTTTAACAAATCAAATTTTTTTAAAAACGACGTACAACGTACGATAGATAGATAGGTAGATAGATATATCGTAAAAATCTTTAGTTGAACGATCCATCTATATATGTTCATTATTAATATGAGTTCTTTTTCTATTTTTTTTTAACGGTTCGAATGATCGTGGAAAAAGAAACTAAATCGAATGGAATGACACGTGAACGATGGTAAAAATTAAAAAACCGTGAATTTTCATAGAGTGCAACGACAGTTGAACCTTTCATAGAGAAAGAAAGAGAGAGAGATTAATTTTTTAATCGTAATTATGAAACGAACGAATGATAATAAATCGTTAAATTATCGATCGATCGATCGATCGATCTATCGATTTCACAACGATAATTTTTTATTATTAATTTATCCATAGATCATTTATTAATAATAATAATAATAATACTATCGTGTATTTAAATTTTTTTTTTTAAATGCAAATCGTTAGGTAGAACATTCGAGAAATCGAATAATTTTTTTTTTTTTTTTTACGTTGGTACAACTTTTAATTAGAAAAAATAAAATGAAAAATGAAAAATTACGAAACGGAAAAAATAATAATAATAATAATGTTTTTTAATTTAGTTCATAACGTTATGACCGTTTAATTATCATTATTATTATTATTATTTTTCGTCGGAATAATTATTATTATTACATATATTTATATTTTGGGTTTAAATTTTTCCAGCGAGTTTTCCGTCGAATTAAATAAAATAATTTACCAGGTTTTGTATTAGAGAGAGAGAGAGACGGGAGAGACGAGGAGAGAGAGAGATAGAGAGAGAGATAAATTCAAAATGGCGGAAAATTAATGATTTTATGAACCGGAAAAAAATTTGTATATTCGCACGAGCGATTTTTTTTAAATTTCATATTTTTTTTTTAATAAGTTAATACATAAATTAATAATAATAATAATTAATTGTATGTTTAATGTAATTGTTCAGGTGTGTTTGTGTTTGTTGGTTGTTGGTTGTTTCAAATCGTTGATTTTGCTGGCGAGAAGAAGAAGAAAAAGAAAAAAATTTTCGTATTTGGGGTAATTGCCGGTAATTAGGATCCTCCACCTTGTTTTGACTGAAGCAAAAATCACTTTCAATTACTTTTATGTGAAGTTTTTTTTACGTAATTTTATATTTTTACGTTTGTTTGTTTGCTTGTCCGGTTGTTGTTGTTGTTCTTTCACGCATCGATTATCTCTTCATATATATAACTTTTCTCTCATTCGTCCTACTTGAAATTTTTTTTATTAATTTTCTTTCTTTTTTAAAAAAAAATTTTCAGGATTTAGAAAAATAAATTGTTTGTTCGTTTGTACGTTTGATTTGTGTGGAAAATTTGTTTGTCGATTGTTTTAAATTTTATCGTTAGGTATTTTGTAAATATATAAGGCCACGGTTAAGGACTCCATATTTATTTTTTTTTTCTGTCCCTAATTGTAAAAATTTGTTAGTAAAAAATGAAAAAAAATTTAAACGTTTGTTTTTTAAAAACAAACGCTTGTCGTTTGTCGGATTTCAATGAACTCGACCTGAACGTTTGACACTTGAGGATGTTTTTGTCATTTGGGTCAAATATTTTACTCAAGGTTTTTTTTTTTATATAAAAAAAGAAAATTTTTAAACGTTTGCGTCTGCGGTTGTCGTTTGTACGAAAGATAATTATTATTAAATTAAAAATCAGGTTTGTGCGACAATCGGTCACGGACGAATATGAATTTTCATTATTATTATTATTATTATTATTATTATCATAAATATAATCGGAATTATTTGCAAAAATAACTTTCATTTAATAACCGAAAAAAAAAACTGTTAATGTCGTTGTTTTCTAGTGACACGATCGTTCGTTTTTAACGTTAAAGAAAAGCGGAAATAAGTATTTAATTACGTTTTCAATTTTCGAAAATTTTTATAGATGTCGTCGTCATCGTCGTCGTCGTCGTCGTGACGTCATATCGTCGCGTTTCTTTTTTTTTTGCGTGCCAAACGTAAACATATGGGGAAGGGCGGAGGGGGAACAAAATTATTCTCAGTCATTTTTTATTAGATAATAAATTATTCGTCTTATTAATAATTATGACATGTAATAATAATAATAATGATAATGATGATGATGATGATAATGGGTAAAGAGTTTGTCATATGTCTCACGCTCACAATTTTAATGTTTCGATTCGATTTTTTTTGTTACGTAATTTTTTTTTTTTTTTTACACTCGAAAAACTCGACAAACTATGAAAGGAAAATTCGTTCGTATCCGGTGTAAAATTCTCGCATATCGAAAAAAATTTAATAATAATAATAATAATAATAATTTTTATTATCGATCGTAAAAAAATTTTAATAAGAAAAAGGAGAGCGGAAAAATTAATATTAAAAATTAGTTTTCACGCTTTGAAATAAAGGAGGGAGAGGGGGGAGGGAAAAATGAATTTAATAAATTTTATTCAAGGATTGTTAACCGGAACTCAAAAATCTTCTCTTTGGAAAAAAAGGGCTCCCGTTTCGAATTTTCTAACTGGGCCCCCTAAATTTTCTTTTTTATTCTCCTATACGAACGTTTTCACGTATTTGAAATTTTATGTTGAGGTCATTAACATTTAAATCGTCTCCTGGTATTTTTAAATTCTATTCCTTTACAGTAATAATAATAATGATAATAATGTCGGGTTTTTTTTCACGTGATTGTTTCCGGTTTAGCATCGCAACAACGACAACAACAACAATAATTTTTATTTTATTCTTTTTTTTTTGCCCTTTGGTATTAATAATCAAATAAAGTAAAAAATTTCTGCTGGAAGGAAAACGTTCGTACATTTATTAATAATAATAATAATAATAATAATAATAATAATAATAATAATAATGAACGGATAGTTTAAAAAAAATAAAAAAGTAATTGACCGAAAATGTTATAATAAGTAAATCATTGAACGTTGCAAAATTTTTATTTTTTATTTTTTAAATTTAATGGCGGTGGCAATAAAATCGACATTCATTTCCTTTTTTTTTAATTGAAAAAATTTAAATTTTGCGAAATTTTAAAAGGGCCCTGAAAACTATTAGAAAAGGGGTGGGCCCTAAAAACTCTTTGTTTTTTTTATAATAATTTTGTTTAAAAAATTTATTTTTTCAAACTCATATCCTTCTCGTGCAAAATTTTTCCTTTTGCTAATCGTCGTCGTCCGCCATTTTGTTTTTAACGCGTCGTTTAACCGCCATTTTGTTTTTAACGCGTCGTGTAACCGCCATTTTGTTCATCCCTCGTCGATATCAATTTTTTTTTTATAGTTTAAATTTTTCGTTAAAAAAAAAAAAGCAAGCAATGCGTGAAACAAAAACGAAGGAAAATTGTTAACAAAAAATATCAATAGAGAAACAAACAACAAACGACAAACAAGATCTAAAAAAAATTTAATCGATCAAAAGCATAACTTCCTAAAATTTATCATATATTTTTATTTGATTGATTGAAAACAAACAAAACAAACAAAAAATATTTTTTCAAAAAATAATCAAACCGAAACGGAAAATTATATAATATCATCTATCTCTGTCTCTCTTTCTCTCTCTCTCTCTCTCTCTCTCAATTCATATTTTTTTCTTATTTATTATTCATGGTACGGTTAACATTTTTTTTTTTTGTTAATTATTCACATTTTAAATACCTTATTTATTATTATTATTATTATGTAGAGATTGGAAAAAAAAGGAAATGATTACATTCGTTGAACCTTTTCTTTTTCTTTTTTCTTATGTAAATAACGCGTGCGTGCGTGCGTGTGCGTGTGTGCACGTGTTACGTATTTATTTCATAAATAATTTATGAAATTTTTTTTTTTAAGATGAAAAATTGCAAAATATTAACGGTTGATGATAATAGTAATAATGATTATTCTGTGGAATTTGAAATTCGATTGGAAAATACTCTCAAGGGGTTAATGAAACGTTTTTCTCTCTCTATGAGATTAAAAGGAAATATGTAAAATGAAAAAGGTATTTTATCAAGGAGTAATAAATAATTTTTTTAAAACAAAACTACTTCCGCCATTTTTTATAATTGAATATCGAGTATTATTATTATTATTATTATTATTATTATTATTATTATTATTATTATTATTATTATTATTATTATTATTATTATTCACGTTAAAATAATAGAAAACAAAAAAAGCGTGCGTAACAGACGAAAAAAAAAAAAATTTAATTTCGATTGAAGCGGTCGTTGATTGGCGTTGCCGTTAAACAAAAAAAAAAACCGTTATTTAAACCGGAAATTAAAAAAAAAATGGAAAATGTCATCCGATATGTGAAGTTTTTTTTTCCCATAAGAAAAAATTCGTATTGATTTATTGATTTAATTTTTTTTTTTAGAAAGTTTTTTTTTTTGGATTTCTTTTTTGATTTTTACTTGTCTTTTTGCTTGATTTTTTCGTCTCTCGTGTACTTCCGGGTTAACGATGATGATGATGATAATGATGATGATGATAATGATAATTGTTATTGTTATCGTAACGTCGTCGTCGTCGTCAAAAAAAAAATCGCGAATTGATCGCAGCCGTTTTTTCCAGCAGAATATTTCCATTTTTTTTTGTTATTTTCCAGCAAGAAAATTTCATCTAATGAATTTTTTACTCATTGTCGTCAAAATGAATGAATGAATGAATGAATGAATTTTTTTTTATCCATGATCGCTTTAATTTAATTTTTTTTTTGTTTTCTATTTTTACGTTGTTCGACATTGATTATATCGTATGCATTTGAATATACAAAATAATAATAATAATAATAATAATCGAACAAACGTTTGACGTCATCATCATCATCATTATTATTATTATTAGCATTATCATTATCAATTGTCCGAGATTTTTTTTTTTTTTGCATTTTGTTTAAAATTAATTTCACTCGCGAATTGAAAACTTTGAATCGGTCAATTAAAAAATAAATTTTATGTCTTTTTTTTTCTTTTTTTTTCTTTTCTCTCTTATTTCATTTCGAACGAATTAACGCCATTCAGTAATAATGATAATAATAATAATAATAATAATAATAATAATGATTGGTATTATATGGCAATATAAAAAAATATTTCCGGGGGAGAAACGCGGAAGATTTTTTTTAAAAATAAAAACGTCTGGAGAAAACAAAAAAAATGGATATGACGACGATTTAAAAAAAAAAAAATCCTTATCGCGGTTTTTTTTTTACCCAAACCTTTTGTCGTAGTAGTCCTTTACAACCCCTTTACTTTTCCTCCACTACCAACCCTTTGCCAACCTGAGTAATTCAATTAAAAAAATATATAAACAACGCACGAATCCATATTAAATAAAAAAGATATTATTGTCTAAAAAAAAAAAAAAAGAAACCAATTATTATTATTATTATTATCATTATTGTTTACTTCTAATGCCACGTTTATTTAATAATTTTTTAATATATTTATTTATTTATTATTATTTTTTATTAATAAAATAAAAAATTATCATTCGTTCGGATTTATTGAAATTGTACATCTGCGAAACGGAGTAAAAATAAAAAAAAATTGATTAATTTAAACGTTCACTATCCCAAAGATGACAGTTGAAATATATTATCATTATCATCATTATCATCATTATTATTATTATTATTATTAATATTTTCACTTTTAATTGAGATGCGTAGTAATTCAATAAAAAAAATACCTGTCAGACATTAACGATATTCATTCATTCTTTTTCTTTTTTTTTTAATTTTTCGGATAAATCGATTGGGATCGTGTTACGGTTTTCGTTGCTTCCACGACGATCCAAATTATTTCCGGTTTCGTTTCCCTCGAATCGTGTGCGAATCGAAATAATTTTTTTTTTTTTTTTTTTGTTATTGAAAATTCTTGACCGTGAGCGAAATTTTTTATAAATAATTTTTCTTTGACAATTTTTTTTTCCTTTTATATTTATCCTTTAATTTCCTTTGAGACCCTTTGAAATTGAAAAAATTTTGAGAAAGGCCCTTTTTTCGTAATTTTAATTTTTTTTTTTTAATTTTCTATTACCACTTTTTTTTGTAAAATGTAAGGTTCTATACTTATCCTCTTTTTTTTGAAGAAAAGAATTCGGAAAAAAAAACCGTTATCGTGCCTACAGCATTCAGTTTTAAATTATTATTATTATTATTATACGGTTCCCAACGGTAAAATCAAAGGAAATCCTGTTCCCGGTTGATAAAAGATTAAAGGAGGTGAGAGACAGATAGAGAGAGAGAGAGAAACAGGAGAGAACGCGGGTAGGAGGAAAGTTTTAAGAAAGATTTTTTTTTTGGCATTTATAATAGCAAAAATTTATAGCGGTTACGTGCTATAAAATACTACAAACAAAAGTGTCAATCAATGTTTTTAATTATTATTATTATTATTATCATTATTATTCAGGATGTTTTAATAAGTTTAAACTTTTAACTTTTGCAAATATAAATTATAATTTATTTTTGACAAGCGATTAACTCCCGTGACACATTTTCACTCACTAATCTCTCTCTCTCTCTCTCTCTTAATCTATCTCTTCTCTCCTTCTCTCTCTCTCTTTGTCTTAATCTATCTCTTCTGTCTCTCTCTCTCTCTTTCTTTCTCTTTCTCTTAATGTATCTGTTTTTTCTCTCTCTCTCTTTTTAAACCGTTGCAAAAATTCAACAAAGTGCGACGATGCGAACGTTATTAAAACGTTTTCTTTCTCATTCTATTTCCACGTCGAAAATCCCATAAGAGAAAGATTAATAAATGATTTTTTTTTTTTTTTGTTATTAATCAAATATTATCAGTCCGGAAAAAATTAATAAAAGTGAAAGAAAAAATAATTAATAAGAAATTAATTAAAAATTGTTCGTTTATATTAAATCCAATAATAACACTCGACTCGTTCTAATTTTAATACCGACTATAATTTACATTTAATTATTATTATTATTATCATTATCATTATTATCATTATTTTTTCCATTGAGTTATTATATAATTTATGCGTTTGCCATTTTTTTTTTTTTTTGCGTTTCCTTTTAACTTTGCTATAAAAAGTTAACCGTTAGAATAAATTTTTTTTTTACGCGGTAAAATATAAATATTGTTAAGTAATAAATATTAATTGTTACGTGACCCCACCGCACCTCTTTAAAAAAAAAGGGGGGGGGGAAGGCGGTTTAAACCTTACAAAAACATAAAAAAGTCGCACGCGACTTACGTTTTACTATAAAAATAACATTTCAATTAATGAGTAGTTTCCCCCCCCCCTGTGCATTGTTTTTACGAATTCTTTTATATTATTATTATTATTATTATTATTATTATTATTATTATTATTATTACGACTTATTTTCTTTTTGACTTCCAGCAGAGGAAATAAGTTAAAAAAAAAATTTTTTTTTTACTTTCTCGATAATGGGTTTGCCATCGACTCTCATTTTCCATTTGATAGGTAAAAGACATTTAAATAATAATAATGATATTTGTTGTTTTAAAAGGGTGTCACTATTATTATTATTATCTACAGATTCTGGAAAATTTCACGTGGGAATTAAAATGGAAAATGTTTGGTGTTTGTCTTTTCTTTTGTCCAGGGAATAGGTTGTAAAGAAAGGAACGCCCTCATACAAATTGATTTTTACACAGTAATAATAATAATTATTATAATACAATCGGAACTGAACGGAAATAATATAAAGAATGCAATTGGAACATTAGCAGTTCCTGTTATAGAATATAGTCTCGGTCTTGTAGATTGAACGAAAGAGAAATTTTGTACTTAGATCAAAGAACAAAAAAGATACAATTTATGGTGCGTTGTATTGAAAAGCTGATGCAGATAGATTGTACGTCAGTAGGAAAGATGGGGGAAGAGAATTACGCCATTACGCCAAATAGAAACGGCGGGATGGGTAAATACATGGAATCCCTCCAACTGCACACCATCTTAACCCAAAGAGAGATATATGAGGACAAGAGGAATTCTCAAAAAAGCAAGGCAAATAGTAGAAGTAAACAAAGATAACGAATTGGAGGATAGGCAGCTTGCTACTTATGATAGCAAAGCCCAATTCCAAAAAAAAAGTTAAGAGGGCGTGGGAACAGAAAAAAGCTGTTGGGACAATATTTGAAAAAATTGAATGCTTCAAACATTACAAGAAAAGCACGCACAACTGGTTAAGGCGTGGTAAGTTATAGGTTGAAACAGAAGCGTTCATCAGTACAGCTCAGGACCAAGCCACGGGAAAACTTACAGCTACGTGACGGAAGGTTCGCTAAGACAATAAGTCCCGAATTTGCCAATCACAGTCGGAAACCATTGACCATTTAATTTCCGGTTGTTCGACATTGGCAAAACATGAATGTCTAGAGAGACACAGTAAAATTTGTCAATATCTCCATTGGAATATATGCCGAGAATATGGAATGGATGGGCTAGCCAAGGAGTGGCACAACCACATTCCGACAGTAGGTCCATGCACAGTTCTGTATGATCAACAAATCCACACTGACAACTGTGTGCCAGCCAACAAACCGGATATCATACTCAGGCATAATGCGAAAAAATGGTGTAAGTTAATTGAGGTATCCGTGCCGGCAGAAAAAAACACCAGACAGCCAAAGAAGCGGACAGAAGGCTGAACTACCCAGGTTGTGAGTTGTGGGGACAGAAACGATTCCGGTCATCGTGGGAGCAGCACGGGGAGCCATGCCACATTCAGTAAGAGGAAATTTGAAAACTTTAAAAGAAGAAACCATCCAGGAAATCGCACTATGTGGTACGACCCACATTCTCCAGAATTCTCCACATTCGAAGAGGAATCGTCGGGTAGAGACCTGGAATGAATGGTTAAACAAACAAATACACAAAACGTTGTCGTGTTTAAAAGTGAAAATAATAAAGTAAAATGTCATTTTAAAAAAAAATGTCGAAATAATGAAGAATATTAAGGTCTCCCCAAAAAAAAAAATTTCAAAATTTTTTATTTTATTTTTTTTTTTGCATTTGAGAAACTCTTTGGCGTGTTACATAAATACAATGAAAGTTTTTTTTTTTAATATGAATAAAAGTAATAAAATATAACAACAAACAACAAACAACAACAAAAACAATAGATAATGAAATTTGTTGAACTTGGATTTCATAATGGATTTCATTGCCGTTTTTTTTTTTTGGGGGAGTCATTAGTCATTAAGTAATGGAAATATATATTATGTTATTTTTGCGCCCTCATGTTCGTTTGTACGTTTGTTTGTTTGTTTTTATTCTCTACGAATCAAAAATTGTTTGTCTTCTTTTACCTACGGATATAAACTCCGTTAATCATGCAATCATAACGAAAGAATTGTCAAAAAAAAAAAAAAGAAACTAGTTCGTAACAAATTAATAAATAACCGTGACAGAAATGAGAATTTTGTTTGTTTGTTTGTTGTTTGTTTTCGTCGTCGAATCAGATTTAAAATAAATAAATAACTTTTTTTTTTTTTGATATTTTCCAAAAATCGTTACGTAACTTTTTTTTTGTTAATATTATTTAATTGTTTGTAATTTAATATTTTAAACTTTTTCATAACTCGCGTTATTAAATAATCATAACAATCAATCAATCAATCATTCAGTTAGATTGATTAAAATTAAATCTCGGATTAAAAAAAAAAAATTTCGCGTTTTTTAAATTCCCTTCCCCACTTTCGATCTTGATCTTTATTGTGGGGATCATCTTACAGACGACAACAACAACCAGAACAACCAGAACAACCTTAAACGACCTTGAATTTTTCTTTTTGTTTGTTCCAGACTTTTCGGTCAGTCGTTTGTTTTACATCCGCCGGATGTAACCGCCCACATAATTTTCGTCGATTTTTTTTCTTTCTTTCTTTGCGTTTGTTCTAAACCGCAAAATTTTTTTTTTTTCGTTTTGCGGTTTTTAATTGTTCGCCTAATTTATTATTATTATCATTATTATCATCATCATCATCATCATTAAAAAAATTTTTCGTCGCGTTTTTATGAAAATTTTTTTTTGTTTCAAAAACGATTCAAAGCGTACGCGATAAAAACAAAAGAAAAAAAAATTTTTTTTTTTTTTGTTAAAACGTTTTTACGTAATTGATAATTGCAAAAAAAGAAAAAGAGAGAGACAGAGAGAGAGAGAGATTGAGATAGAGAAAGAGAGAGAGAAAATATACATTCGAATTTAATTCGGCGCAAATCCCGTGAAAAATTTTTAATTATAGCAAATGAACAAAAGAAAAGGAAAAAAAAACCGTTTTTGTGTCGAAATCGTTTTTATTTAATTTTTCAAAAAAATAAACGTTTTAAGTTATATAAACGAATCGTTTTAAGAGTTTTTTAAAAGCAGACGACAAAATAAATAAATAAATAAATAAAGGAACGTCGAACGAAAGGGAAAATCTTAGTAAAAACATCATCATTTTATTATTATTATTATAATGCAAATTTCTACGATTAAAAATTTATTATGCACGATCATTATTATCTCTTATTTTTTTTTTTTTTAAAAATGGAGTCGTTAATTAAATTACAATAAAAATAAAATGCTTTCACCGTAATTTTATTAATTCGTTTTAATAATAATAATAATTTTTTTGTTTCAGGTATTTTTTCAGTACAGTTTTACAATTTCAATTACATAGACATTTATGCAGGATATCCGGTCAATACGATCCAAATGATTCGACAAAAAGTTTGCATAAGTGCGACATTTATAGAAAAATCCAAGCCGGAAACGTATTGAAGTAAATATTACTTTTATTAATTTATCATTCCCGCCTTCGAACGATTCTAACAACGGCAAAAAAACTATGACGATTTGGCAACGATGCAAAAACCGTTATTTAAAAAAATTAAGTTTATTTATTAGGCAATTTTCAAAAAAAAAATTAATTTTGCCTTTGTCGGAATTGTGAAAATGTTTCTCCCCCTTCTCTTCCTCCTCCTTCCCTCCGCTTCTACCTCTCCTTCCTTTCCCCCCGGGGAAAAAGGATTGCTCCCACCTTCCATTTTGTTTTTTTTTTAAAGAGTCAAAGGGTTAATTGAAAGGGTTACACGGCAAATGACCGACATTGAAAAAAATTTTTTTTTTCTCCGTTTTAATTAAACGATTTTCTCGTTGATGGGTTCCTTTACGTGGGTGCCTCCTTCCCCTCCTCCTTCCCCTTCTTGTCCCCCCGAAGTAATAATGATGATAACAATTACCGAATCGTGTGCGTGCGTGTTGTGCCGTGCCGTCGGTTATAGTATGGAGAAATGATTACCCTTCCCCTTCGCTCCCCGTAAGGTTTAACGAATTCAAACCTATTATTATTATTACACAGGGAGCTTATGAAATATGGTTCGTCGCTGTCGTGGAAAGAAGTTTTATACAGGTCGATAGGAGAAAATAAATTGGATGGCAGTGCACTACGCGATTTTTTCAGACCTTTGGAAGAATGGTTGAGAAATGAAAATTTAAGAAGGAACGAATATCCCGGTTGGATATACGGTAAGTGATAATACATATCGATCAATAACGGACGCCATCTTGAAATCGATTTAATAGTTTATTATTATTATGGTCACTCTTAAACACGACAAGGCTCTTATTTGTCGGGGTTTTTAAGCATTTATCCCAGGTTTTTACCCGATTCCTCAGGGACAAATACTCGAATTTCGGTGGTGCTATTTATTGAGTATTTTCCGAAGAATGTGTGCCGTCCCACATAGTGCGATTTCCTGGATGGTTTCTTCTTTTAGGTTCTTTAAAATCTTCTTTAAATTTCCTTTCATTGAATGTGGTGGCATGGCTCCCAGTGATGCTCCCACGATGACCAGAATCAATTCTGTCTTTATTCTCCCCACATCCTGGCTGTTTCAGCCTTTCGTCCGCTTCTTTGGTTGTCGGCTGATGTTTTTCTCCCCGTCTGTATTCGGATATACCCCTCCGAAGAGGGAGTGTGGGGCTCGGTATGGATTCGAAGAAAGCTAACCGGGAACCATACCCACTAAAACTCCTGAGCATGACGCAATAGCGTGGCTTAAATGAAGTGGGGGGGACGGTCGTTGGAGTAAAACCTACAATTCATTCAGTCCCCTCTCCGGGAAGCCAGAACGTTAACCGTTCCACACGTTTACACTGGTAGGAGATTCGCCCTAGTCTTCGTTCCGTCGTCACCTCGAAGACGAGAACGCATCTCCAGGACGATCGGCAAGCCCCTTTCGGAAATGCCCTCCGGTCCTTCTCACGGGGGGAAAGGGATGAGAAACTCGCCTGTTTCCTGAGAATGCGATCGGAACGAATGGGTGAGGGATATAGACTTACCGTCGTCACTCGAAAAGGGCAAAAAAGGGCAAAAGTGTTAGTTGATCGCATCCTCTAATACTAAGGGTAACCTGGATCGATGGGAAAAGACAGACGGGAGATCGACCCCCAAGAAATGTTAGAAATAAGAAAATTTTGACTCACCGACGACGAAGCTAAGTTCGTCGCCGTAATCCGCTGGTGATCATCATCCTGTTTCAGACTTTAACCTCTTCTTTG